>NC_051178.1:225342234-225507384 GCF_013339695.2 Rhipicephalus sanguineus
GAACACGGGTAACATGAAAATCATGACACGCGGTGTCATGCACGTCATGATTTACATGCCATGCTCATGACGCACTCGTGGCCGTTTCGCTAGGTGATATACACCAAAATTGGTATTGCGCGATGTGGCTATATGAGAACATGAATAACAGGTGGTAACGTGAAAACCATGACATGCATGTCATGTATGTCATGATTTACATGCCACGCTTATGGTGCATTCGCGGCCGTTTCGCGGGCTTGATATACATCAACACTGGTATTGCACGACGAGGACTGTATGACCGAACGTAAATTAGAGGTGGTAACATTAAACCATGACATGCATGTCATGTATGTCATGATTTAATGCCACGTCCTGGTGCATTCCGCGGCCGTTTCGCTGGCTTGATATACACCAAAATTGGTATTGCGCGACGCGACTGTATGAAGAACATGAATAACAGGTGGTAACATGAAAACCATGACATGCATGGCATGCATGTCATGATTTACATGCCACGCTCATGGTGCATTCGCGGCCGTTTTGTGTGCTTGATATACACCAAAATTGGTATTGCACAACGCGACTGTATGATGAGCGTAAATTAGAGGTGGTAACATGAAAATCATGATATGCGCGTCATGTACGACATGATTACATGGCACGCTCATGGTGCGCTCGCGGCCGTTTCGCTCGATTGATATGCACCAAAATTGGTATTGCGCGATGTGACTGTATCAAGAACATGAATAGCAGGTGGTAACATGAAACCATGACATGCATGTCATGATTTACATGCCACGCTTATGGTGCATGCGCGGACGTTTCACTAGCTTGATATACGCCGAAATTGCTATTGCGCGACGCGCCTGTATGACGAACGTAAATGAGAGGTGGTAACATGAAAATCATGACAGGCAAGTCATGTGCGACATGATTTACATGCCACGCTCATGATGCGCTCGCGGCCGTTTCGCTCGCTTGATATACACCAAAATTGGTTATTGCGCAACGCGACTGTATGACAAACATATATGACAGGTGGTTACATGAAAACCATGACATGCATGTCATGTATGGCATGATTTACATGCCACGCTCATGGTGGACTCGCGGCCATTTCGCTCGTTTGATATACACCAAAATTGGGATTGTGCGATGTGACTGTCTGACGAACATAAATGACCGGTCCTAACATGCGAATTATGTTATGCATGTCATGTACGGTATGATTACATGACACTGTTATGGTGCGCTTCCGGCCGTTTAGATATCTGGATATATACCAAAATTGGTATGGCATGACAGGAGTGCGTGGATGTACATAAATGAACGGTCATGCAGTGTATATACCTGAATATACGTTTCATTGGCATGGCATATACCACATTGTGCATGCACGCGTGCATGGCAAACATGCGATAGATGGTGAACTAGATGTCATGGCATGAATGATTTCATTTGGCTCAAAAATAAACAAAGCGATGTATGCAGCTCTTTTGCTGGCTGCTTCGCATTACATCGATTCCTACAGTGCGTGGGATCTGCCGGATTTTTTTTTTCTGCAGATGGCTCCGCACAGCAGGCGCATCAAATATTCCATTGCTGCCGAGGGGGCCCTGTTTATTTTTGTTATTCACTGATATTGGACCCAGATGAAGTGATTTCATTTATTCCTTGTCCCATCTTCACCATCTTCCTTGCAATCTTCGTCAGCTATACCGCTAATGTCTTTTCAATGTAAGTTGAAAACTGGAGGACACTACCTGACAGCTTTCTTGGCAACCTAAGCTTCATGTTCATGTGCTGGGCATCGTCATACTTAAACACTCGCCTGGAATACATTCGTTCTAACTGTTATTTTTTATAGTTGCTTGGAGCGGCCATCTCTTCTTGTACATTTCCCTGACATTGATAGAATCTATCTTAAGAGGCTCGGTCGTGGCCTCCACTACAGCCGCTACGCGACCTCGGCTGCATTAAAAACCTGCATTTTTTAATGCTGCTTCTTTTTTTTTCTTTATGTGTGCGTGGCGGGCCGACCCCGAGTGCAACAAACATATGTTAGTCAAAAACAATCTACAGAACCTCTTCTGCTTGTGATTGCATCGGTTGCATTTTAGTTATTCTAGGAGGGGCGTCGCAGTTGAGAGGTCGAGAACACCTGAGCTAGCCTCTTTCTTTATGATGTGCAGCAAGCGAATAAAGGAGCTTACAGGGTACTTTGTAAATACCAAATGCCGCTATAAATATTCTGAGCGAAGTGTAAGCTTTCTCTAAGGCGCTCCTTTTTCTACAGTAATCTTTATTGCCCTGCTTGGGATAGCATACTAACCTATAAACCAAATTGTTCACTTACATAAAGACGGTTTATTATTAACAGTGCGCCTATATGGAATAAGAAAATAAGAGACGTGACTGAAACACTTCCATGAAACTTTATCGTACGCTTATGCAGGACTTCAGCAATGCACGTATTCCACAATGACGTCCGTAGAAATGTTCCGGGCGAACGAGCGCTTTGAATATTCATAGGCACGCTTCACCGTCATCCAACCTGGGGGCATTAAAACTTTGTAGGCTCGTCTACGTATTCCGACCCGGACAAAAACTAGACGCACAGTTTTACTCAATAAAAAAAATAAAAATTACGTTCTTGCTCGCAACTTCGAGTGGCACGCTGTGGAAACGAGAAAAAATAGAGATAAATGAAAAAAAGTGAGTCTTCCACTGGGACATTTGTGGCTATGAGAGCGATACATTAACAATGCCCGGTTCCTGAGAGGGCCTCCAAGAATGAATCAAGTTTGCCTGCTAGTTTGTAGCTCTGCTCCTAGAGTTTCCTCAAGCCTTCTTACTTGTGTTTTATTTGAAACATGGTGTTTTATATTTCCTTCGCCAGAGGCCGACAAGACTGTAGTCAGCGCGCTTAAAACAAGATACGCTGTTCTCTTTTAATGTACCGTGGTCGGCCAGGATCGAGCTGTTAATAATAATGACCCCTTACGTGATAAGCTTTGGTATCTTGAAAGTTGCAGATGAATGAAGACGCGTGCGAAATAATGCAGCTTGGAGTTATATAACATTTTCTAGTCTGGGCTTTTTTTTAAATAATTAAGCCTTTCTCTTTCTTCCTCTCTCCTTCACAGCACTTGCGTGTAAATAACCGTGTGCGTGCAATGTTTACACTTGCAGTGTAAGTAAACGTGCGCTTGCCATGACGCTTCTCTTGGAAGTGATCGGGCTTGTCCGCACTAAGGCCACCGGTTGTGGTTCATAAGTTTCTTTTTGCTACATATCGTTTTTTTCCCGCAAGGTGTAGAAGAAATATTGGTGCTGTGATTCAAGGATAGCATTTACGAGTGACTGTTGTTTCGAATGATAATGCTCGAGATCAGTGCGTGGCAAAACTATAGAAACCGGGCAACCATCAGGCGACCATGTCGTTATCTTTCTGAACAGAGAAAAGAAAGAGAAAAAAAAAAAGCACTTCAATGCGCCAGACAGACTAGACAAAAATACCCTGTTAACAGAAATGGTACTGGGGCTGCGTTCACAGATTTATTAGCATAGATAACGTAAACTCATTTTGGCTGCCTTTTTTTTAAGTAGTTTAATAAACGATGCCTCAGGGGCTTTGAGTTAGCAGTGAAAAGCTTTTTGTACTTGCGGAGAGGCAAGTGGGTTTGAGCGGATTAATTAATGAGGCTTCTTATGCGATCCGCCTCAGCCCTTGTAATGTTTGTGAAATGTCATTATTTTTATTTGCTAATTGTTTTCGTTTCACTAATGGGTGGCGGCCGATCATAAACATTGTTCTTTCCTGCATACAACTTCGTGAATTAAGGCTTAGACCAGCAAGGGAGGCCATTAGTGAGAGTCCTCATCGTCTGAAGAAAACGGTCGATTACTTTCTTATACCAGTACTAGTGAGCCAGTTAAAATTAAACTTTCTTCTACTTAATGTGATTTATGCATTCGATTTTCAGTCCGCTTCATGGTGCAGTCCGTAATGAACTTACCTCGGAATAAATAATGATGTTAACGCAAGAATATTCTTATGCTTGCTCATTTCTTGAGCCTGGTAGGTCGTCGAAGCAAGTGAGTCTTTAGGAGAGACAGCGATGCAAGAGGCAAGCCATTATTTATAAGTTGGATGCCGAGCGGCTTGAAAAGCCATACTGTATCGCTTCTTTATGTTATCATGCATATGCACTTTAGTGCATGTCTGGCAAGCTTCATGGCGCAAGTTATCTTTAGTTATGCGTATAAAACCCGACTGCGGTTAAATGAACTAATGTTCCCCATGTGGTAATACAGGTTTCGTGTAATAGGAGTACTGAATAATGGATGAGCTAACTAAAGGTTAGGAGCCACATCTAGAGTCAGAAAAGCTTGCGTCGCTACTCTAAGTAATCTTCCTGATTACCGTGCGCGGGGACGTTGTGGGTCATTATCTTTAAGAAACGCATGTACTAAGTAATCAGGTTACCATTACGCTTGTAAATAACCTGACGGATCCCATTCGCACAGTTTAGCTGCACAATCGTCTGCTGCAACGTCTGATTTAAATACATAGCTCATAACCTCTCATCTTTTCATCTTATCTTATCTTTTCTGCCTTTTTTTCCCTGTCTTTCTCCCTTTGTCTTTCTTTCTATCTCTTTCTTTCTCTCTCTCTCACACTCTCTCTCTCTCTCTCTCTGCGCGTTTCCTCGACTATACCAGCTTAGGATTCGCACGGCGGACAAGTCGGCGCAGCAGTGGAGCGAAGTCGATTTCGGAGAGCGAAGCAGAAGATGACAAAGAGGACGAAGGAGAGAGCTGCCCGGCAGAGTTAATGCGTTGCACGCGCTCATGATGGTAATATATATGTCGAGGCGAATCGGGGCTTCCCAAAGCTTAAACAGCTGTGCTCTTTAAAAAATGCAAATGAATGTGAGGGAAAAAAAATGGGTGGAATTCAGGTACGGCCGCAAGTCTTCTTACTACGTGTACAATGTATTTACCAATTGGGCTGTCCCGGTGTCAAAATTTTAGTTGGCTTGGGAATTCAAATGTACTAGCCCTAACATCCGGGAGTTAAAGCTAGCGCCAGCATTTACAGCCAGGGGTGATACATTTATCACTATGGCAGCGCTTTCTTATATAGATAAAATTACTCTTACTGGGTTTCCATATGCAGTAATGTTTACATAACTAAATAAAGAATCCACAAACAACAAATAAATAACGTAAATAAACATGCACGTGATGCCGTCAATTAAACAGCATCAAAGGATTCATGGAAACTTAACAAAACCGATGCTTCAGTTTCAATAAAACGAAGGGTTGTCTGCACGCACTACAAAGGATCACCGTTATCTTAAGTAACCAAGGAAGCATCATCAGATGCTACTGCGCAAGGCGCTGCCTGGAAAACAGGCGGCGCTGGTGTTTGTTCAAGGTGTAGACGTGGGCTCACTGTATACCGTGTATTACATCACGCCAAGTCAATGACTCGACTTTAGACACAAGGATATGTACGTGGCAGGCTTAAAGGCGGCACCGATGTAATTTTTTCTCCTCCAGGACATAAAGCTAAGAGTATTTTAGCTCTACGTAGGGAGACTGTCTCCAAGAGACATAGCTTGAAACACTTATTGCAGGTCGGAAAATTCCTGGTAACAAGGTAGGAGAGAGTGCGACAAACCGTGGCGTTTTTTTTATTTATAACTTCTTTCTTTCTACTCATGTTCCGATCAATGACAGAAAGCGGTAAGAGTATGGCCAACCCAGCCGGGAACGCTGACAGGGCATGCGAGTAAGTGCGTGAGTATGCTGCGGGTGGGTGCCGTGGCACGGCACCGAACCTGCATCAATTATTCAAGGAAACCATGTCGCAACAATTACAACTCGGGTTGAGTGGCCCCTGGGGGGAGAAGAAATTGGCGCGGAAGGGAGGGGGGGATGAAATAAGGACTCCCTGGCCCTTCTCTTTCACCCTCCTTTTCCCAGCTTCCCGCTCGCCCCCTTAAAGCTCTTAGCCAACATGAAGCTACACAGAAGAGGGCGTCGGCGCACTTTTGTTTCAATCCACGACGCTGCCTCGTCACGTTCGGTCGGAGACAATTCCCGCGGTACCCGCTTGGAGCACTCAAAAGGAGCGAGACGTGTAAGAGGGGGAGGGGGGTATTGTTGAGGGGGCACTTGACGCGAACGGAGAGCGACCAGCAAGGAGAAAGAAGAAGCGAATGAACTGGGAGGAGCTTGTAGCGGTTCTCGGCACAAAGGCTCCGGGTCGACGAATTGCTAATTGCTGCGGAAGGAAACTCGTGCTGGATGGAGAGTGGCGCAGCCATCGCACGAGAGGGACTGGAAAGTGCCAGTACCGATCAAAAAGAAAAAGGACAGCGCAAAGACTAAGCAAAGTTCTGGCAGTGGCCGCTCTGCGTCGCCTTGCCGCTTGGAGTTGGCTCGCGCGCTCTAACGTGCGTTTGGCAAAAGGTTTTGCCAGCTTGTACGCGTAGTCGGTGCGCATGAGAGAATGTTTGTACCGCGCGAGGGGCTGGGAGAGCGCTGAGGCGTGACTGGCTGGTGAGGCCAGTCGCGAGCTGGTGCAAACACGTACGCTCGGATGGACCAACAACAAAAGTTTAATTACTCGTATTTTCGCTAGCTCCTTGCAGCGTGTCGAGTTGCCGCGACGAAAGATAATCTCGGTCCGGGCTGCTCGAATTATGCAGTTCGCTTTGAGGGAGTAGGTAAATATACGCGTTTCGCCGTGTTTCGAAAGGCAGAGTAATTGCGACGTGCTAGCTAAACGCTGGCACGCAAATTACTGCTTGGGCGTACTGCACGGAAGGAAGTCTCGTTTCGGAAATGTCATGATGTGTGCGCGCTTTAAATGAATATGTCTCAGCAGCCTAATAAATGTCACGCGTTTTTAGTTTACCTTTGTATGCACTAGTTTTCGGCCAGAAACGTGATGACATATGTGGGATACATCGTAAGCTATTAAACAACATATTTTGCAATTAAGGTACAGCCCGCACGAGAACTGTAAACGCAATATACAAGGCGAAGTCGAAAAAGCTAAAAGATGAGCAATTATTATCTCCCGGCATGTCATCGTGTACACACTGATGAAAGCAAACAGTGTGCGCGTGAACGAAGTGATTCTTTATTTCTTGCGCTGTTTGTACAGCCGCAGCGACGTCTGTGTAGAGCGCACGAGCAGCCGGTTCTTGCTCTGCGGGACGACACGTTGAGGCACTTTCGGGCTCTGACGTGGTGTGTCAGGAGCATGCGCCGCCTAGTAGTCAGGCTGACTATGTCAGAGCCCGAAACTGCCTGAAGGCGTGGCCCCACAGAGCAAAAACAGGCTGCTCGCGCGCTCTACACAGACGTGGCCGCGGCTGTACACTTCCACCGTACTCCAAAGCAAAAAAAAGTGTAGGCATAAGCTCCATGATTACTTAAATTTATTCGCGAAATCCATTTATTAGCGGCTTGATTCTATCCAAATGAGAGCACGCACGAAATTTCAGTAACCAATGCACTTCATATATTGAGTTTGTCCCACCAAACTTGTACAGATATATTAAGAAAACAAAATGCATGAGCATATGCATGGGCGGCAAGGCCTGTTAATGATAGGCGTAATCTAGATTCGTTCGTGTATTTGTGTGGCAGCTTCCTAATGTAAAAAATGGACTACTCCGTATCTAATGGCGAAAGTGTTATTGCTGATAAATCAGGCCATTCATACGCAAGCAATCAGGAAGAACACAAGATGACTTCTATGTATCGAACTGCAAAGCTTTATTTCTAATGGTCAAGTAGAAACAATCTCGTACGTATTATGGCAGAAGAGAAAGGACAGCCCGGGCGGAACGTACGCTCTCAGGGAACAGGATATGGTCTCGTGTCCCTGACTAGTGGTTCCGTTACAGCGTCGTCCACTGTTACGGAAGCAGAATGTTGGCCGAAAGCACGGCGCTTGGCTGCTAAAAGTACCGACTTCTCAGAGCCACGCCTATCCGGCAAAGTTGACGGATGAACGGAAAAACGAGAAAGTCGGCCAGAACTTTGGGGGGGCTGACGTAAGTATGACTGGGCGTCTGAGTGATTGAGCAAGAAGTGAGGATAGGGGAGAGGGAGGGAGATACTTGATCGCTTGGATCCCAGCACGCCAGTACGGAAATGACACGGGCAGCTCCCAGACCGAGGGCCAACAAATAGAGCGTGGCGCAATGGACGAGTTCTCGGAACGAAGACCGATGGAGACAGAAAAGAATAAAGCGTCAGGGTCAGCGCGATAGTGACCGATTGTCAGTAAGCACGCAGATGCTGCAACGGGCGCAGAGATGAAAGATGCGCTTTGCTCAGAGAGCGTGTGTATAAGCGATAACGGTAATAAAATAAGCGAATGTGTAAACAGAGAACGGCCGTATAGCCGCAAATATGAACACACACCCGTAGACGCCATAGACGTCAGACGGTACTTTGCACAAACATTGAAGACGGTGGCAGGCTGGACAGATTCCGAGCTGCGAGTGCTCGCTCGCAATCGTGTGACTCCTGGCGTATGGGGAGACGTTTCCTCGCGCATGAGCAGCTTCGGAATCCACTCGGAGGCGAATGCAACAAAGTGCGGCGAGACGAGATATTTCCATCACCCGCCGAATGGTGGTACTACATTGGCGACGCTGCATCAGTACGCTCTGATAGTCAAAGCAGCTTTCGCGACATGCGTGTATTCCCGCTTCTCTTTTGACGACGAGAATCCGTTGTCTCAATATCCCATTATACGAAGTAGTCTTACTTGTACAAGTGTTCTAACAGACTTTTTTAACGCAATTGACTTGCACTTCAGGCATAAAACTTTGTATGTGTATTAGATGTGTGCCGTAACACCGGTGTTGTGTATGAAGTGAAGCAGTGTGTTGTAGAATCTGTTGTCATGTATCCAGCTGTCACAGATGGTCGTGTCACTGTATACATAGGGTTAGGCCGGTTTCCAGGAGGTGAACAGAGAACAAGCGGCCATAGAGTAGACTGACAGTGATGCCGTGTACCGCACAATACTGACGGACTGTGTCGTTGTGCGTGTGCTCTCTTTCTCTTTACCTGTCACTTTCTTTGCTCCTCTAACTTTGAAACTCCCCCAAACCATTCTCTAGTGTAGGGTAGCGTACCGATTATTCTAACTCCTTAACATCCCCGCCTTTCTCATCTCTTCTGTTACCATTTGTTCCTTATTATCAGCCTGTGCGCGAATGAACAAAAATATCATAAATATAGCAGGCACCAACAACGGCGCCAAGCGGGCAGAAACATGGCGCGAAGGAACTCTGTTTAGACGCGTTCATTGTCTCCCGTGCTTTTGCACGGTCGTTTAGGTTCGCGCAAGTCAACTTTATCGATCGGGAGCCTCTGCTACGTCCTCTTAATGACTTTCAGGCTTTACAGCGCAGCCGATTATTGGATGCTCGCAAACGTGAAAAGCACCAAGGTTTACTGACCCCCTTTTGCTTTTAGGCTGCCGCGAAGCATTGACGCCTCCTTTTAATTGTGATAATGGCAAAAGATAACAATTTCATATCTTCTTTCATTTTAACATGAAAGTGTTTTATGCCGGGGTCCACCACGGCTCCAGTGACGTATTTCCGTCACGGATATAACGTTGTAAAGACTAGCAGTAGGCAACGAAAAAAACCAAAATAAAACGTTCCGTCACCGGGAATCGAACTTACGAACCCTCGCTCCGCAGCGCGCAGCGCGAAACGATTCGGCCACGGACGGCACGGTATTCGCAATACTAACGGCGAGCTATTTATATACACCATTTGCCACTAGCGAGATGGCGATCACTAGCGAGATGGCGCGAAGAGATCGAAGAGCGCGCTTTATAAGTCGCCGCCGTTGCGACGAGCGTCCGCCTCTACAGGGCGTGGTCGCTCGTGCGTGCGCTTATCTCGTGATCGCGGTGGTTCGTACGTCTTGCGTTGAGAGCACGAAGGTCACTTGGCTCACTACAGCGGCCGCTTTTGCGAAAGGAGCGCGGTGCTCACGCGGAAATAGGTTACAAATGTGACAGTTCGCTCTCATCCTGTGTATGTTCGTTCCGTGCGTCCTTTCTGCTTGAGCAGCGCGTTGCAAGTTTCGAGCTGCTTGCCGTTCTTCGCGTGGCATTACAATTTGGTGCTGTAGCATTCATTCCTTCGCCCTTGGGGCGAAAGAATGCGCAACAAACGCTCAACTACGTCTGTGAAGACACGTTTCACTTTCGTGTTACACCGATTTCTATGACAGAGGGATCAGCCATGATTTTTCTCGACACGGGCGTTCACTTATATATTTAGGCGAACATATATACGACGAGACTTGACATTCTTGTTGTAAAGAGTAAAAAGAAACACGGTTAGCTTTCGTTGAAGGGAGGAGGAGAAGGAACAACGGTTTACTGCAGCAGCAAGAAAATGGCTTCTTGTAACAGCAAGAAGCTCTTTCTTCGCCATAAGTGGGTGGCTCTCTCAGTCCGCAGCGCAGTTGGTTATTGCCGCGGTCCATGTAAGTTCCACCTGACTTCACCGATTCTTCAGGCTTAGAGCCGTTAGCATTGCCTCGGACGTTTCCTTCGATAGTTCGTACAGTATTTTCCTGCTCCTCTTGAAATTTTTTGGACTACAACCATAGGTTAGAGGACAAATATAACCCTCAAATTGGCTTGCCTAGTGCACTATGCGGCAATCAGTGGTATCTTGTAAGCATGTGTACTTAAAGTCGAATGACAAGATAATTGATGGATCGCGTCACTTCAATTTCATGTTTAATGTTCGAGACCTATATATCTACGGTTTGCCACCGCCATGACGTGATTTCAGCGCCAGCCGTTGCCTACGCCACCACCAGTACTGAAAATCAAGAGCTTCGGAATTTGTTTTCGTTACTCTGGGAAAGCCATCGCTATTGGCAGCGGCAAAGACACGTCGTGTAAACCCGCCACATAAGAAATCGTATGTATATACACACATATGGTGCCAACTTCAAAACAGTTCTGTCCACAATGTTTTCAGGAGGGACGTTGAATTGTAGCAGGAAGTGGACGCTGCTACAGTACGATTTGTCGACGTTCCGTGAAGTGCTATTTATTGAGTGTTTAAAAAGTCGTCTCACCAAGAACGGAATGTGCAAACAAACAAGCGCGGAGCGTGCAACACGCAGTAGCGATGATTCTGTCTGTCAAGCATGAAACAGCATCCTGAAGAACGTGAAAAAAAGTCGCAATTTCAAACAGAATGTCACGAATTTTTTCTCGCCACAAGTCCTGCTTTCGTTGGCCCATTCCAAAGATAATGCCTCTACGCGAGATATACTCCTTGCATCGTTGCCTACGGTGATGCGTTACTTCGGGTAATCATCCAGTTGCGGAATCCGACGTAGAGGGCTGTGAATCCCAATCCACAGACATCGATCTGCTTCAAAATCTTCTTTTTTTTGTTCCTGTGCAGTTTTTTAACGTAAACTTCATAAATAGATTCATCAACTAACACAAATAAAAATTTCTTTATAAGTCAGCATGCATAAAAACGTGTGTGTATTACTCCTAACATTTTCATGAGTGATCTTGGTGATAATGGCTGCATTCGCCTTCGGGCTCTCGGCTATTGCCCTTGCACGTATAACGCACGAGCGGCAAAGTTGAACAGGGTAAAAGGCGAATTGAGAGAGAGAGAGAGAAAGCAGGAGAGGGAGAGATGCTAACTGTCAAATGAAAGCCACTGCAGGAGGTTATTGCAGTAATAATGGAAATCGTAACGCCCTGCTGCGCCCTAAAATGCGATACATCCAAACCCCCGCGCTTGGTTAAATCGAATCAAACTTCAGCGGAGAGGTGGAGCTATAGGACGATATTGAAGCGACGCGCAATTATTTGCGACCGGCTAGAGCAGGAAATAATTGGCACCCGGCGGGAAACACTGGCCGCACCCGCATTGCGCGGCACGCAGTGCCTATCGGGAATTTTTTGGTGTTTTCGGACTTTGCGCCAACTTTTAGACGAAGAGAGGAGAGAAAGCAGAGCGGGAAAAAACAGCTAATCTGCTGTAGCGTCAGAGGCAAACAATAGTTAAAGGGCAACTGTAGAAGCGACTACGAAAGCACTTTGTAAAAGAATGCTCCCGACTTGCAGTTCTAGCGTGGGTCGGAACGCAGCGCGGTGGTATTACTAGAAAGTGAGTGTAGATACCGGGATACGTGAATGTTGTGAAATAAATGAAAATGGGAGAAGTCAAAACAATGTTCCGTATACTCTTGAAAGTCGACAGCGCTGCCGTTGAAAACGCACTCTTTTGTTCCATTGTTCTTGTTTCGTTGTGTTCGGGCTGCCTCCACTTTTTTAATTTCAACTCGGCCCGTCGGAAGCGCAGCGACGCATTCCGGAGGGACAGGCGGCGATTCGTCTCTGGGATTCAGCCAGCGTGACGCTGTTCCCTATGGGACAAACAAAACAGCAAGTACACCCCGCAAGCGCCAATCAGGCTCAGGAATGCGTCCAATTTCGCTGGTATGCCCGTTTTAGCGAAGCGCCCTCCTCCTTCCCCCGCCAACGAGCGCGCACATGCAATAGCCAACAGTAGACGTCCGCGAGGCTCGGGTTCCTGCTGAGCCCCTCTAGCATTGATCAGGCTCCAGCCATCGCAGGCCTCCCGGAGAGCAGCCACTATAGTGGCATTTATACGGTAAAGGACGGTCGTCTGCAATGCGGCTCTACCGCACTACACCACGTACACCGTTTGTGCAGCCGAGGAAAAAAGACGACCCATGCTTGAACGTGGGAACCAATAACGGCTCATTGCGACATTGCAGGATTCTGTTTTTTTTTTCTATTCTTCGTTGAAATATTTCGTACAGGAGCATTAACGTAAACCGTAATCATTCTCTGCTTCCTTTTTAGTGGCCATAGTCCCGAGCGACACTCTTGTTTCTCTTCGAAGCACTTCCGGTCGAGTACATCCGGCTCTCTGAATATTCAGCAAAAAGTGTTCTAAAAATAAAACTGGTACGAAATCGGTGGTTCCGGGGCAAGTTAAGAGCTCCATTGAATGCATGTGACATCGAAGCATAAGCTCGTTTAAAATGAGGGCTCAGATGAAACTAACACTCCAAAAAAATATGGTTCATCCCTCCATTATTGGAATCGGTATAACACGAAAGTAAAACCTGTCCTTACAGAGGTAGTTGAATGTTTACTGTATATTGGTATGTCCGTTGGTGTTTGGCAGCTTATAGCACCGTTTAACGTGGATGCACCCAAGTTGACGCTTGTTGGCACATCTCCATCCCAACGTCTAACGTCCATGATCAACGATTAGACAGACCTTTGTGGTAGCTGTAGTAGTTAACGATGAGAGCGAATCAGAGAAAGCGGTGTGACAGCCAGAAGAGTGTCGACTAAGGTCGCGATTCCGCGGCATGCTAAAGAGTAAACAGAACATCACGGCCGGACTAGAAGGAAACGCAACGCGCGTCGTGTCTCCCCTCTAGCCCGGAAGCGATTTTTCTTTAAGCGGGGAACGCCAGAGGCAGGCGCGCGTCGCAAAGCTATTTTTAATATAGGATGGATGGATCCTATGAGCGAGGCGGATGCTTGGGTTAAGGTCGCCACCTCGCGGTCTGTTAAGGCATTAAAAAATTGCACTTCGGCTATTGGAAACCACTGACCATAGAGCAAGGAGGTTAAAAAAGAATTGCTGGAGTGGTGATTATTGCGCAATAGTGAAGCCGTGCCCACCAAAAGATGGCGGCTGCGCCCGCCATCTTGGTAGGGGCACGATAAACCATCGGCGTTTGGCGAAAGAGAGCGAGCGTTTTTCCACGCACGCCAGAGAAGTTTAATATGGCAACTTTTACGGGTCAGATACTGGTGCGAGTGTGTCTTTGTGTAACTAGTTTTCGTTTATAAGCCTCAAAGTCATGGCACATTTTATTTGATATCAATCGCCAATACTCCTCTCGGCGGGTTACTTTTGTCGGCAACAACGATCTTTTATTTTATAATTAAGGTAGTATTTAAAATAACACATCGAAGCCATTTGATCTCCCAGTGGGCACCACCAGAAAAGAGCATGTTTCCGAGCTCTTTGGTGGGCAAAAGCTGGCTTCACTTTCGCTGGCAAGGCGTTTCGAGAGCTTCCACTCCAGAATTTTTTTTTAAACCTCCTTGCCATAGAGTCTCCTACAATACTTACTAGAGGGAACTCTGGCGCTAGTGTCTGTGGGAGCTGCAACGCATGACGCTTCAGCCAGCATGGGAATGATGGGTAGTACACAAATTTGTCTAAAGTCGTCCTTTCGGCTCCGTTTGGCTGCGCGTCGGCTGCATCCGCTTTGTCGCAAAACAAAGTTCAGCAAAAGTCAGCAGTTCCACTTTAGCACTTTAATCTTTTTGGGCTCACCAAATCCAATATGGGTCACGAAGTTCACAACGATCCATTCTTTTATCCGAAACGAACGCCAAAACACGGCAATAAACAAAGCCACAAGTACGTTTGAAGTCGCAAGCACGAAGACTATAGGCAAATTTGTGTATTACCCATCATTCCCATGGTAGCTGAACGATCGCAGCGCCAGAGTCCCCTCTAGTTAATTTTAGGAAACTCTATGCCACTGACCTCCATTAAAAAGGCTGGAGGGCGTATCCCCGCTCTGCGAGGCGGGCGCTTGTGAAGCCACCGGAAGGTCCCCTGTTTGTCCCGGAGGCTGGCGTCTTCTGTCCGTCTCAGTCGCGCAATTCAAATATTTTCGGGTGGCAGCTGTTGTTATGATCGTTTTTCTTTTTTATTTTTTCAAACCCTGCGATTACGCCTCACTCTAGACGCCGACGAGCGCTGCACGAAAGATGACAAACGCCGTGCCGACACCATCCGAATGCGGCGGAGTGCTGCAACGTACAAAATGCGTAAAAAGTAATACAACTTTGACGTACTTACGCGAGAAATGTCTTCCCTGACGACTTTTCCGGTCGATTCGTACAGTTTACTGCGCTACAAGCAGGTATTTCTTTAAAGAAGAAGAGAAAAGTTCTCTTCCGGGATAAAAACGGCGGCTTCATGGTGGCTTCACGCCCGTGTGCTCGATGCGCCATCCAGCTCCTCCTAGTGGAGATCAGTGTTGGAAACGCGCCGAATGGGACGGACGCGTAGCAACGACGCGTTGCAGGAGCTAATCGCGAAGGCCACGGTCATGATGTATTACTTCAATGTACCGCTCCCAGACAACCCCATTACAATATAAAACTTCGAACGCAAATAAAGGACGCAGGGCGAAGAAGTTTCATCATCAGCCTGTCTACACCCACTGCAGGGCAAAGGCATCTCCCATGTTCCGCCAATCAACGCGGTCCTGTGCTTTCTGCTGCCACGTTTTACCTACAAACTTCTTAATCTCATCTACCCGCCTAATTTACTGTCTCCCCCTCACGCGTTTGCCATCTCTTGGAATCCAGTCAGTTACTTTTAATGACCACCGGTTATCCTGCCGACTTGCTACGTGCCCGGTCCATATCCACTTCTTCTTCTTGATTTCAACTACGACATCCTTAACCCCCGTTTGTTCCCTGACCCACTCTGCTCTCTTCCTGTCTCTTAAGGTTGCACCTATAATTTTCCTTTTCCATGGCTCGCTGCGTCATCCTCAGTTTTGTTGCGTCATTATCAAAGAAGTTTATTTGCGCTCGAAGTTTTTTATATCATAATGCGATACCAACTAGCCCACCTAGCTATCCTGACACCACCCCGCCGACCAAAAGCACTCTGAGAGGAAAGTGCGAGATATAAAAGGCGCGTTTGTTAAGTTTCAGGAGTGTGTGACGGTGGCGCAGTGGATAGCGTGCCCGGCATCTGTTGTCGCGAGCCGAGAAGTCGTTCGTTCGATCCCGGTTGATGGAAATCTTTTCTTGAAGTTTTTATTTGCCATCTGATCGTGTGCATTTCTTCGAAGTCATTTCCGTAACGGAAATACATCACTGAAGTCTTGGTGGACCCCGGCATAAAACACTTGCGTGCTGAAGAAGAGTTTGGGCAGCACTCAGTGCGCTTTGTGACAAGTGGGAATGAGATGAAATGAACTGCGTGTTTGTGATGACGCAAAATTACTGCACCCCAATGTACCCTGATATACGTGGACTTAACTAAGACGACCTGCTCCGAGATAATAGCATCACTTTTCACCCTCGGCAAAGTAAGAGCCGTCTACAAATATACGTTGTCTACGTAAGTTGTCTACGTTTGACTTTAATTGATCGAAAAACACTTTAAAGTGATTCAACGAAGCACCGATGTGGACTGCTATACTATACCATTTCCTGCAGTGCTTTATTTTTTATCCTATGCCTCTTACGGATTACTGTTTTGTAATATTTACTTGTTCTCATCTGCATCTGGGACAGGCGGCTGCAAACAGCGAAGCGTGAAAGCGTCTCCCAAACTTTTTACGGGCAAAACCACTCGGGAAGCCCAGCTTTAGGCCACTGTAAGAAGAAAAAATGCCATGATTTATGCATTTCCGATACACCATTTCGGGAGCTCTATCGCCGCTTCGCACCTAAAAACCGCGTCGAAACACGAACGAGGACGCGTGAAAAGAAAAAAAGAAGAACCGCTTTAAGAAACAAGTTGCGTATTGAAAGCGGGAGGGTTACGCATTAGTCTTACACGAAACGCCAGAAGCGCGCCGCGAAATATTCGACGCCGTTTATGCGCCGAAAACCGAATGGAGCAAAGAGAAACAGCAACGTGCCGAATCTCATAACTCAACGCCTGGCGAGAAACGAGCGGAATAGAAGCGAACAGGCCGCGGAAAGAAGCGGATAACGGCTCTTATAGGAAGAAAGGGCGTGAAACGAGAGCGCGCGAGATGCGGGTCCGTATAGAAAACACGAGCGCAATACGTTGACTCTGACACACCCGCGTGTGTAGGTTTACAACACAAACACCAAAATGTGAAGAACGTGGGAGTGGGTAACACGTGACCGCTGGAGCAGGTTTTATTTCACGCGGCGCACGTTGTTTTTCCACGCCATATACGCATCGAGTGCACGGTGTATATGGCAAGCTGCTGCAGCCTCCGCAAATGCGGGGCGCAGCGTTGCTCGCACGAACCGCCTGACCGGCCCGCGGGCAGGGGAAGCGCTTTGTATTTTTTTCCAGTATTCTATGCTTATGGGTACATGGCTATAGAGAGGCACGCAAAGAGGAGGGGTTAGACGATGCGTTCCCTATAAGTTGGTAGGTGCGATAACGTATCGTTTGGCAGATGCCAGGGCCTCTGGCTCGTTGTATCGCCGCGTCACGCACGAAAGGCGTGCGAAGAAAGCGAGGAAACATGAATAACGGAGGCGCAAGGGAGAGAAACCAGACTTTATGTGTTGTGTAAGGCGGGAAAAATGAGATAAGAGCGCACATGGACCATTTGTATATGCGCGTTGCACGCGAAAGACCGAGCCGTGGCGTTTCGCTGTGAAGCACACTTCAAGGGTAAAAACGGCCAAGTTCGTGTGACAACCGGAATATTGTGTGCTTAC
Source organism: Rhipicephalus sanguineus (assembly GCF_013339695.2). Lineage (NCBI taxonomy): Eukaryota > Metazoa > Arthropoda > Arachnida > Ixodida > Ixodidae > Rhipicephalus > Rhipicephalus sanguineus. Next base: position 225,359,783 of record NC_051178.1, read on the forward strand.
GCAATTTCTTTATGATTACCCGGGAATTCCCCTTTTCTCGTGTTGTTTTTGCTTGTATTGGTCAAAATATATCGCGCATACGACGTTATCACGAGGTTCTCTAAGTGGATAATGGTCGGGTATATCTGTTGCTTGTCTCCCAATAAGTTATTTTTAAAAAATTACTTCATTTTTCATGAGTCAGCATACAAACATAATCGAAGCGCAGTGAAAAGACGGCTCGGCTGTCTTACTCCGATGTAAGAGCATGACGTACACACATTAAGAGACAGTTCTTTATCGATGCCTGTTGATAATGTCAACCTCGCCGCGACGCGATTGTGTGCTGATCTGTTGTACTTTGCGTAAAGGTATGGCACTCTTATCGAAATATACTATTTTTTTTCAACAGCATAACGTTTACGCCGGCGCTTGTAAGGCCTTCTCAACTGCTGACTTAGCTTCGTACCATGGGATTCCTTGCGAAGACTGGAGGCTCATCCTTTTTACTAAAGCAAAAAAGAACAGAGCATAACCTCACAGTTCACAGCCGAAATGGTACGCGAGCTTTTCTGCAGCACTTTAACGCAATATGTTCACACTGCGCCTGGTGCATAGTGTCCATGACAGATGAGTCTGGACGTGTACTCTTCTGCGTTGCTGCTCACCCGCTTTCATTTCTTAAGTGTAGGCTAGCAAAATATGCAGGGTCTAGTTAACCTCTCTTGCTCTCTTTCCTATTTGTGTCTTTTTCTCGATTACTTCGTGCTTCAGATGCCAGCACAGCATACCCGTCGCGGTTACATAGTGGCTAAGATGTTGCACTGTTGAACATGAAACCACTCGTTTGACTTCGGCCACAGCTGCCGTAAATATATATGGGAAAATGCATAAGCTCTAGTGTGGCGTTCTTCTGTAGCACTTTAACAAACCACAGGAATTCTAAATTATACCGCAGTATTCCTTCACGGCGTCCCTCACGACCCAATGTTTAGTTTTTATTGCTGTTCGAAGCTCCAGATGGAATTCTAGGACGAAATATGAGGGAGCAAAAGATATTCACCACAATGTGAGCCACGTGATTGCCGCAGCAACAGTAAGGAGACGGTTCAGTAGAATATAGCGTAATGCACAGATATTCACCCCCGAAAAAAAGAGGAAAGGGCAACCTTCCAGAGAGAGAGAGAGAAAAGAAAAAAGGTTAGACGATATAAAGAATAGGCAGCCAGCGCTATCAAAAGCTCGTCCAGTTTACCATGCAGAGATTGGGTGGGTAAAAGATAAAATGAAGCAAAAAAGTGTATCTTCTTCCGAAGGAGCATGTCTTCACCTAAGTTAGTCATAGAGACCTGCTGCAAGTAGGATGGAAGCATTAACCCGTTGTCAAGAAAGGCGAAAGCTGCTGAGAGTATCGGTAAAACAAGGATTAAAGGGATCGACAGAGCTGTAGTTGTTACTAGCGTGTCCAGATGGAGAGACGGAAGATCAAGAAGTATTCCACCAAGTGTCTGAATAGAACTGGCGTAGCAGCTGAGTATTTCAAACAGGCTAGGTGATTATTTGTTACGCCCTACATCAAAGGGCGCGAAGCCAATTGGCATCATAATCCAAAAGGAGGTTGATGTTAGCGTCATGCGCATCTAATCATGCAAGGTATGCCACTGATTACCTCCAGGAGACATGCCTATGTGCTCAAGACATCACAGTGGCGTCGGGCCGCCGCACTCGAGCGTTTAGTGCGATGCGGTGAGGTGGAGTGCCTCCTGCACAATAATACATGGTCATATGTGGAACGTTATAAGGCAATACCACGGAGAAAGAAGTATCTGAGGAGGAGAAACCATAGAGTTTCCTAAAGTTGACTAGAGGGGACTCTGGCGCTGCGATCGTTCAGCCACTATGGGAATGATGGGTAGTACACGGATTTGCCTAGTCTTCGTGCTTGCGGGCTTGGAACGCAATTGTGGCTTTCTTAATTGTTGCGTTTTGGTTTTTCTTTCGGATAAAAGAATGGATCGTTGTGAACTTCGTGACCAGATTTGAATTGGTGAGCCTTAAAAAGTTAAAGCGGTGAAGTGGAACTGCTGACCTTTGCTGAACTTCGTTTTGCGACAAAGTGGATGCAGGCGACGCGGAGCCAAACGGAGCCGAAAGAACGAAGTTTAGATAAATCCGTGTACTACCCATCATTCCCATGCTGGCTGAAGCGCCATGCGTTGCAGCTCCCATAGACACTAGCGCCAGAGTTCCCTCTAGTAAGTATTGTAGGAAACTCTATGGGAGAAACTGCTCGGCCACCGAAGCGCGCGAGGGCGGCGCAATAGCGTCACGGAGGAATTGCGGTTTTCGCCGCAGCGCGACAGACGACGCTTCCGGCGTGTTGCCATCGATTTCATTATTTCATTTTCATTATTTATTTTATTTGCTTCTTTCTCGATTTTTCGGTCACTGACAACGCTGATTCTTCGCTCACAACCAACGACGCCGACACCGGAATTTCTGCGAAACAACCTATTTAACAATATCACGTTAATGCAGGACAAAGCGATGTCTTGTGTTGTCGTTTTGCGCTAAAATGACCTATGAATTCACATCAACTAGCCCGCCAACGCATTGTGTTAAGCATAAGCGATTCCATTTGCTTTCGTTCGCTCTTCTTTTCAATTTGCTTTGACACACACACACACAAAAGAACTATTTTATCTTCGTTAAACATTTCCTTATTTCAGGGGTTATGTTTGGGTAGATCGACCAAAAAAGCGACTCTTTTTTATTGCATAATTAAAAAATAATAGACACTCTGAGGAGCAAGACTATGCATTGGCGAGCGCGTAGGAGTGCTCCAAGTCCTTTAAAAATGGCGTCAAAGACCACGCCTCCTGACGAATATGCGGGCTCTTTTGCATCATTGTTTCTGCTTGTATGCATTTTTAAAATAATAACTATGGTTAGATCGGTTGATTATATTCACTTCCTACCACTTTCACACTTTTTGATCACAAATTTTCCCACCAAAATGCTTTTTTAGCGTAAATATTGCTGTACGTTGTGAGCATCTTCCGCGCTTTTTTTAAACATAAAATCTTCTTCTTATGATCAGTTTTCTGAAAATTTTCCAAACTTGATGTACCTTTCCGGACAACTATCCGACCAGTCGCGCTGACATTTTCCCAGAGTACACCAAAACCTCTTCCAAATAGTCCGAACCTAAGATTTTGAGACATTGTTTAAGTTATCATTAAGAAACAAAAGATTAATTGGAACCACCAGTCTGAAGCACCAGTCTGAAATTTGGTACTCAACCATAAGCAAGGAAGAAAAGCTACAGGGTCAAAATTGAACAGACTGAAGGCGTCATGCTCTCTTATTCAGCCCGTAAAATTTCACAACAAATTATGGAAGAGTTCCTGAGATATAAAGCTGAAACTAGGACAACCTGTTTACCGTATCATACCCCCTTAAGTGTTAGAAAAAACAAAAGCGACAAACTTTGAATATGTCGCTGTTCTTCATCCAACATTATTCGAAGCAGGGAGCCTATAATGCCTAAGGTAACTACGTCGTACTACACGACATACGTCCTGTTTCAGATTGTGTCACACAACGCCGGGCAGTAAGGATGAACCTGCCATCGAGTCTCGTAAATTCTGTTGGCTCGATTACGCCCAAAGGCTGTTTCTGAAGCGTGCCTTCGCGTCAGAGTGAACCGGGAAGTGCGGCTGCCTCGCGAGAGTGATCCGCTCATCGCGCATGTTGAAGGCAAACACGCGTGTCCGTTAACGCCAGCCCTTATCCTCCAGAGTCTCGCGTCAGCAACGTCTAGCTTTTTAGTTACTCGCGTCGAACCCTGCGCAACGCTATAGAAGAGGGTTAAAAAGGAAACCACCGAATCACATTCCGCTGCCTCCTTACTGCTTCCCGAAGCTGCTTGCAAGCCAAGTAAGCGCGCGGACAAGCTGCCACCCTTCGCGGTTAATTACCGCCGCGTTCAGCGAAATCTCCTATGACCTGCTTGTATACGGCGGAAAAAAAGATTAAGCAATAACTGATGCCGCCGTCGACGTCGTCTCACGAGGTGTCAAAGGAGCTGCCTCAGCTGTTTATGAATATTCAATCCACGAGGCGTGCCGGGCGTTCCAGAGAAGGAGACAGCCGCGATGGCACCAAAGCCCCTGTTGCGGATAACGACCGTGATGAAGCACGCCGAGCTCCATTCCTTGATGCGAGGACTGATAGGGGCCCCCCGATGATCCCACTATCCCCAACCAGAGAAGCCTCGTCGGCCATGCTTTGTCCCGCGTGTTCGGTGCACAATGACTGGGAAGCACAGGTGCAGTCTCTTCACTCAAGAAAGCAAGCACGTACCGACACTTCTTATCTGAGCTGTCGTTTCCATATGTCTGCTCTTCGTCTGAACATGTACCATTCATCAAAGTATATTGTCCCACAGAAATGTAGTAGCGCAATTCTGACGCAAGAGAATGAAGACGTTTACATTGGTTGATTGAGAAATTGTCAATGAATGAAATTAGGCACGCACAGCCTAATGAGACTCTTTTTTTTTGTTAAAACACAGGTAGTTCTGAATGCAGTAGCTCATCTATTTCGACATACCGCTTTTGTCCTCTTATAGTCAATTGTGAGAGTGGATCATACATCGTGTTTTTCAACAGTAGAAGCCAGAATCCATGTGCCACAGGAAGCAACTATTATTTATATGACACTCTACAGACGAAGGTCACGTGCACCGATTTTCACGTTTCAATAAGCTCTTCACTTGCGCAGAAAACATCTCCTTGAACAAAATGTGTACCTTGGGCCTAGCTACTTCCAACATTAGTCTCTGCACCGTTTCAGGCTTATCTCCTAAAGCTTGGTACTCAAAATAATAACTTACGCTATCTTAAATCAATCTCATGTTGAATTTGTCTTGTCTGCTCAAAGTCCCACACATACCACGTGTGTAACATTAGTGAGGGACGCTGGGCTATTTTGTTCGATATATATTACGAAGTTAAATTTCAGGAAGTCAGACAAACGTTCACAGTTGTGCGTGGATAAACCATACGTACGGTCCTAACTACGTATCTATCCATTCATAACACGTCAGTACGCAATGTTTCACTCGGTGAGGAATTGTAGTTCATGTCGCAGTAGTTGTTATTCTGTTCTCTTAAGTAAAAGAGCAAGCGTTTACATCTACATGACGGCAAAGGGAAAATGCGCTGCATTTACAAATCATATATGTTAATCGAGAGCATTATTCAATGAACAGTCGAATTCTACTTAGAGACCATGCCAAAGGCACTGTTGACAGTCCACCGCGGTTGATGTGCAACTCACAGCAAAACTAATACGGTGGGGCTAATGCGACACTGTACAGAACTGGAACGAACTGGGCGAGTTTGCGGAGCCAGATGAGAGCGTTACGAGGTCGGTCCGGGCTGAGTGATTCATTACGATAGCGCGCGTGACCGCCGGCGCGGAAGCGACGGACCGCTCCACACAGGATTAGCCTTGCCGCGAAATGAAACCGGCTGCTCGGCACGGTGCACCGGCTCCATGCTTCGCCTAGCCTGGAGCCATCGCGTGCCCCGTTGTATTAGGTTCATCATCTAATCCACGACTGCGCCTCGGTGTGACCCGCTCGGTTCTACGACAGTGATGGGACAGGTTCCATATCCGTTTTGTTCAGTATATGTTACGGGGCGCTGAGCTGTAAAGCAATACTTGTTGCCTGTCGCTCGCCACGGAAAAATAAATAAACTTCAACTGACATGTAGGCAAAACACTTTTGTGAGGTAAGCTAGCTGGCACGGCACTTCGGAATACTAGTGCACTGTACACTGCACAGAGGCACATGAAGACATAAGCAAGCAGGGACGGCGAAACGTATACATGTCAATGTGGTCAATGTATTCTTTGTGATCCACATCCAATTTCCGGAGCACTGTACAAATGCACCATTGCATAAGCTAGCCGAGGTCTTAACATCATTGCAAAAAGCACACTTTTGCGTTTGCTGAACAGTGTAAGTTTGTGGTGCGGCTTACGTCACCCTACAACACCCCCCCCCCCCCTTTTCCAACTTTTTACAGCGAAAGCTGTTATGAGATCATTTCACCGGCCGTTTTTGGCGCCGTAGTTGTCCGCCGCCGCCGCCGCCGCCGCCGCCGCCGCCGCCGCTGCCGCCGCCGCCGCCGCCGCCGCCGGTGTCCGTAACCAGTATCGCTCGAAATAAGAAAAAAAACGAATAAGAAAAAAATTCCAGGATGGAACGAGGTTCGAACCTGGGCCCTCTGCGTGTGAGCCCAGTATTCAACCTCTGAGCCATGCCGGTGCTTGAAACTGCTTTGCAAAAAGGTCCTATACAGGCTTCATGTCGGGAAGAAACCACATTAGCATATGCAATATAGCGTGGTAGAAGAGTAAAATAAGCACCAAGCGTCGCACAACGCGAATTCTGTAACCAGGCGTCACACAATGCGAATTGCGCAACGAGTAGGTTGTTGAATGCTTCCAACCCATTACAAAGGGATCTGCCATAATTCTTCGTCGTCATCAGGCACAGCATCGACAAAGTGCGCATAATGCCTTACATGCGTTTAGCAGGTACCACGGCTCTCCGTAGAATGACGAAAAATGGCACAGTGCCTGCTGCCCTACTTCTAAAAAATTACAATGATTTATAGCGTAGTGGGTTTTTCGCAAGTGCACTTGTATTGGTTGCCAAGGAAGCCCATAAGCGCATGATCCATTTCCTCGGGGTCTCAGTGAAATTACAATGATTTAGAGCGTAGTGGGTTCCTCGCAAGTGCACTTGTATTGGTTGCCAAGGAAGCCCATAAGCGCATGATCCATGTCTTTCCCTTTCCCCTCCCCTTAGTGTAGGGTAGCAAACCGGATGCTACAATTCTGGTTAACCTCCCTGCCTTTCTCTCGTTTTATTATCTCTCTCTCTCTCTCTCCTCGGGAACTCAGTAAAATTACAATGATTTATAGCGTAGTGGGTTCCTCGCTCGCAAGTGCACTTGTATTGGTTGCCAAGGAAGCCCATAAGCGCATGGTCCAATTCTTCGGGGTCTCAGTAAAGTTCTTCGCCCCCCCCCCTTTGTCTCTCTCCCACGTCAACGTATGTTATACAGCATGACGGGAGAGGGAAATAGCGACCGGGCGTCACCCAATGCAAATTACATAACTGGTGGTCCGTTTAAAGCTACCAACCCATTACAAAGGGCTGAGCCATAATTCTTCATCGTCATAAAGTTTATTCATCCATCCATCCATCAGTTGTCGCGTCAGCAAAGTGGACATAATGCCTTACAGACGTGTAGCTGGTGCCTCGTTTCTCCGCAGAATGACGAATAATGGCTTAGTAGGTGCTTCCCAACTTCACAAAAATTGTGATTTATGGCGTAGTGGGTACCTTTCTAGTGTACGTGTATTGTAGCCCCAAGAGAGCTTACAACGGGCTCTATAAACGCCGCTCTTCCAGCTTTCGCTGTGACTGTGCTGCGGTTTCAGCGCAGGCCTGGCGTTTTTTTTTTTTTGTTGTTGTTGCCAGCCCCACCACGCTGGTCTAGTGGTTATGGCGCTCGGCTGCTGACCCGAAGGTCGCGGGATATCGCATTCCGGCCGCGGCGGCTGCATTTGCTATGGAAGCGAAGATGTGTGAGGCCTGTGTACTTAGATTTAGGAGCACGTTGAAGAACCCCAGGTGGTCGAAATTTTCGAAGCCCTCCACTACGGCGTCTCTCATAATCATATCGTGGTTTTGGGACGTTAAACCCCAAATATTATTATTATTATTATTATTATTATTATTATTATTATTATTATTATTATTATTATTATTATTATTATTATTATTATTAAATGGTTTTACCAGTTCTTTCACCTAACTCCATGTAGTCTAGCAGACCGGCATTTTTCATGGTCTCTAGCATTCAAACAGACGGCGTATAATGCAGTAACAACGTCTTCGTGTGATTTAGTTAGCACAGAATTGCAGTGCAGAGCTGCTCCGCTGAGATCGAAGCACCATGAACTACGAATATGTTTTGTCTGTCATAAACTACTCATTATTATATTTACAGACTAGTCCTAAAAAACCATACAACACAAATTATTTTATCTTAGTGTCTCTGAATGCTCGCTTAGCAACCAGAAAAAGCCATTGCAACTTATTTTTCGAAAGTCATACACTTAAGGACAGACAAAAAACCTTTCTGAGTAAAAGAAAGAAAGAAAGAAAGAAAGAAAGAAAGAAAGAAAGAAAGAAAGAAAGAAAGAAAGAAAGAAAGAAAGAAAGAAGCAGAGATATTGCAAAGTATATAGTTATTAGCGCCTTTCAAGAATACAGCAGCTGGCGCATTTTTTTTTTTCGATTCAGCTGAAGTTGGCAGTTCTAATTCCAACTGACTTTCTTAGGCGAAGGTCAGCACTGCGATAATCCGGATTAGGCTGCCACTCGCTATGTTCCCAATTCCTCGGCCTTTTACATCCGGTTTCGGCTTGGCACCACAACTTTCCGCTGCATCAGCTTGAACCGCATCGCTCTTAAAACACCTACACATATATGCGGCGAATGGAAAGCCCTTTCCGAAACTCGGGCAAGGATTCCTTAAATATGAGCCATCGCGGATAGCGTTATTTTGCTAAATCGGCCGGATTACATCAAGAAGGGGATATTTCTGGTGGGAAAAAATCCCAGTGTTCACGTAGTTAGCGAGCAAAGCCTGTTGAAGATTTCTGTTATACGAACACGTTAATACAGTTGTTTCAGTTTTGTAACCGAAGCTCGACGATAGGTTAGGTAGCCAGGTACCTTGCACAAGATGAAATGGAAGCAGTGTAAACCTGCGTAAAGCTGAGCACAACCGCATACATATGAAGCAAATATTACATAATAGAATCGTATTAGACTTACGAATTTCAGTTAGCTGTGGCTGCCAGTTTATTTGTGGCTTCTTCTGTGCGCGCGATCTTATAATACGAGAATATAGGGCTAGAAAATGAACGCGTTCCTACTCACTGAAGTTAAATTTTGTGCTAGTGAGGGCGGCACATTTATTTGTACTTTCCAAGTACATTTTAGTAAATGGAATGAATAGCGCAATTAGACACGCCAGAAACACGCATAATTTAAATCAGGCATTGTGAAAGAAAACAAAAAACGCCAGGCCTGCGCTGAAACCGCAGCACAGTCACAGCGAAAGCTGGAAGAGCGGCGTTTATAGAGCCCGTTAAGCTCTCTTGGGGCTACAATACACGTACACTAGAAAGGTACCCACTACGCCATAAATCACAATTTTTGTGAAGTTGGGAAGCACCCACTAAGCCATTATTCGTCATTCTGCGGAGAAACGAGGCACCAGCTACACGTCTGTAAGGCATTATGTCCACTTTGCTGACGCGACAACTGATGACGATGAAGAATTATGGCTCAGCCCTTTGTAATGGGTTGGTAGCTTTAAACGGACCACCAGTTATGTAATTTGCATTGGGTGACGCCCGGTCGCTATTTCCCTCTCCCGTCATGCTGTATAACATACGTTGACGTCGGAGAGAGACAAAGGGGGGGGGGGGGCGAAGAACTTTACTGAGACCCCGAAGAATTGGACCATGCGCTTATGGGCTTCCTTGGCAACCAATACAAGTGCACTTGCGAGCGAGGAACCCACTACGCTATAAATCATTGTAATTTTACTGAGTTCCCGAGGAGAGAGAGAGAGAGAGATAATAAAACGAGAGAAAGGCAGGGAGGTTAACCAGAATTGTAGCATCCGGTTTGCTACCCTACACTAAGGGGAGGGGAAAGGGAAAGACATGGATCATGCGCTTATGGGCTTCCTTGGCAACCAATACAAGTGCACTTGCGAGGAACCCACTACGCTCTAAATCATTGTAATTTCACTGAGACCCCGAGGAAATGGATCATGCGCTTATGGGCTTCCTTGGCAACCAATACAAGTGCACTTGCGAAAAACCCACTACGCTATAAATCATTGTAATTTTTAGAAGTAGGGCAGCAGGCACTGTGCCATTTTTCGTCATTCTACGGAGAGCCGTGGTACCTGCTAAACGCATGTAAGGCATTATGCGCACTTTGTCGATGCTGTGCCTGATGACGACGAAGAATTATGGCAGATCCCTTTGTAATGGGTTGGAAGCATTCAACAACCTACTCGTTGCGCAATTCGCATTGTGTGACGCCTGGTTACAGAATTCGCGTTGTGCGACGCTTGGTGCTTATTTTACTCTTCTACCACGCTATATTGCATATGCTAATGTGGTTTCTTCCCGACATGAAGCCTGTATAGGACCTTTTTGCAAAGCAGTTTCAAGCACCGGCATGGCTCAGAGGTTGAATACTGGGCTCACACGCAGAGGGCCCAGGTTCGAACCTCGTTCCATCCTGGAATTTTTTTCTTATTTCGTTTTTTTTCTTATTTCGAGCGATACTGGTTACGGACACCGGCGGCGGCGGCGGCGGCGGCGGCGGCGGCGGCGGCAGCGGCGGCGGCGGCGGACAACTACGGCGCCAAAAACGGCCGGTGAAATGATCTCATAACAGCTTTCGCTGTAATAATGTCGCTGCCGATTGTGCAGGAAAACGAGAAACAAAAAGAAGTTAGTCGCGTTCCCGAAGAAAGGAAATTACAACGCCACTAAAGGGGGAAGAAAGCAATCAAGGCATCTAAAGCATAAACAACAAGCTCGTCATGATTCCAGACTCAATTTGCATATTCAGTAGAAAGAACCGAAGCAGGTTGCTGTGTCAGCACTGCCACCAGGGACATTGTCGCGATATTTGGCGCCGGGTTTGGAAAGAAAAGGCAGAAAGGTGGAGAAGGAGATTTTGCATAAAGCTGCAGCGTAGAGGTCTTTGTTTCATCTGGCTTTCGCTTCGACGTGCTCTGGCAAGTTCTCCCGCACTGTCTCTGCTTAAAACGTGACGGCCATGATTGTATTCGCTCGTGGCCGTCTTCCAAATGATCCACCGGCTCTGCACATACTTACGCCAGCAATATTGTGGTCTCACTGGCTGATCACTGATTAGAGTTACAACCACCGCTCCCAGAATTGCATTTTAATTGCGACATCACTGAGGAGCACGTGGTATCCTGAACCAGCATCGCATTTGCTAATCGCTCTACGAGGACATTTATATAGAAAACGATCGCTTGTTTCTTTTAGGGGCGAAGCTCCTCTTAGTCTAACCTTGTCACGTCTCCGTTGACCGGCGTAACCACCTTTGCAAACTGCCCACTACTTCGTCTTTGCAAACATCCCACTACGACCCATCACCGATCCATCACTTCACCAACCATAAAGCCGTTATAATGAAGGGGGAACGGAAGCCACGTCTAGCTACCACTTACGATTAATAAAATTTCTTGTATAAATATATGCAGTGTTTGTCACGTCTTTGATGATGTACTGGGCTATCGCTTTGATTACTTCTGGGCGAAACCACTGAAGCTTTCACGGTGCAACCGTGATTGCTTCAGGAGCTTCGCCCACGCTCTTCATCATTCACCTCATTCACCCGTGGATATGCTGTGATTTTTTTAGTGTTATTGCATTAGTAACTATATGAGCACTCTCGACGTATACCGTGTGGATATGTGTATATATATATATATATATATATATATATATATATATATATATATATATATATATATATATATATATATATATATATATATATGAGTGAGAAGGAGGACTCACGTACGAAATGTAGTTTTATTAACGTTTCGGCTGGTGGGCCAGCCTTCGTCAGAAAGCCTTCTGACGAAGGCTGGCCCCACCAGCCGAAACGTTAATAAAACTACATTTCTCACTCATCTATCGTACCGGACCCATCGATCTTCATACCCAAAGTATATATATATATATATATATATATATATATATATATATATATATATATATATATATATATATATATATATATATATATATATATATATATATATATATATATCCTCGCGGCGACCCAAGACGCCTTGGGGACCCACGCTAGTTTTCGATTTTTGGGTCTTGGGTCAACGCGAGCGCAAGAGCCCAAGAGTGGCTTGGGTTCTGCGCATGCGCACTGGCGGCTCGCAAGCTCCTTGGTTCCCGAAGCTCCTTGGGGCCCCACTTCTCAAGCTCTCTAGTAACGGCCAACATACACATTGAAACGCAAGGCAAGTAAGGGAGCGGAAAAGAGAGCACCCCTAGAAGAAGCTACACTGCCATCCACTCGTCCACATGGTCCAACAGAATGACGCAGTGTTCTCCTCATTTCGTATAAGGCTGGGCGATGGCCTCATGCTGACCGAGAATGACGTCAAATTGATTGAGAGCCGCTTTGTGACATGCGAAGAAGCCGCCGCTAAGTGCCCTGATGGCATGCGACTATACTACAGCATGCGGACGTCGACCGCTATAGCGCACATTGACTCGACGCTGCGGACAACGTCTTATGTCCTCCCGCATGTGATAACATATCTCGCTATAAGAACGAGCAGGTACACAGGGATGCCCTGACCAAGGTGGCCAACATGAACGCAAGCGACATGGTTAGCCTGCCAGCGTCAATTCACCTGAGCATCGGCAAGCCGTGCATGATCACCACCAACACCGACGTAAGCGACGGCCTCGTTAATGAACACATGGGCACCTTCTTTTCATTAGCGAGCGTGATCAACACAGCAACCTCTTGTGACTGTGGCTTGAATTTCCAACGTGCACGGTAGGCATTGTCGTCCCGACCAGGACAAAGCACATCACTACCTCACACCCTCATTAGAATTGAAACGAGTGCCAGCGGGACTACGAACCACCACAGCCACGACATACGCCAGAAAAATATCTCGTGTAAGTGGGCACAGTTTCCCCTTGCGCAAGCAAACGCATAACTATATATAAGTCACAAAGGTCCACATACGCCCAGCTAGTCTTCGGGTACGATAAGCGCCATCCAGTGAAGTTGATCTACGTAGCTCTTTCGAGGGCTACCAGTCTCGACGGCCTATACCTCACAAACGCAAAAGGTGACTTGAGGTTCCGACATATCGCTGGCTCTATCGACACAGTCTGTCGATGACATGACCCGGCTAACAAACAAGCCTCTAGACATTGTCTCGGACCTGGCTACCAGCTTCATTTGGTGTCACAACCACAACAATCACTTCACGCTAGCCGTTCACGCTAGCCGCTCTCAACACACAGTCTGTGCACGCGCACGTGCGCCACCTAGAAAAAAAAAACACTCTGCTCACAGAAATGGGCGTGTTAGCACTTTCCTAAACCTGGAGTGATGAACCCACTGCAATCACGGGATCCCAATGCGTCGTCCACAGCAAGCGGCTTCATTGCAGGTGCGGCGTGGGCACATATAAGAATACGGCGATTCGCAACTTCAACTTTGGCCGCATCCAACTTCGCCGGCAGCCAGACACCGAACACACACCGACAAGTAGCGCAATCGGCGAGGTCTGCGTTGCGCACATCAGTCACAATAACAAAGACATTGCACTCGCCGCCATCTACGTGAGAACTCCAGAAAAGTCCTGCCACACATGCACGCAGATTCGTGAAACGTGGGTGCGTTCTCCACCATTACGGACAACTATAAGCACTACATATCGGCTTATGGCGTCTGGTGTTAATACCTATGTTGCTGTTGGCATCTTTACGCAACTGTAAGCAACTGGTTATATAACACATGTGCGACTCTATAACACGTGTGTGCGTATACCATTTGGGCCTATCCTTAGCATCATTCCATAAATTCTCGCTCAGTGCAAAAAATTACGCCACAGTCACCTTCCCGCCACATGCTTCGCTTTACATCGATTCCTAAGGTACGTTGGATCTGCCGAATTTTTTATGTATGTGAGGAACACTTATGACGAAATCGGTGCCTAAAAAATTGCCAGGCATGCGGCGAACACGCTGCACAGTCACAACGAAAGGTGGAAGAGCGGCCTTTCTAGAGCTTGTTGCAAACTTCCTTGGGGCACCTAATACCAATACACTTGCAAGGTTATCACTGCACCGTGAATGATTTTTGTGAAGTAGGGAAGCACCCACTATGCCATTGTTCGTCATTCTGCGGAGAAGCGTGGTAACCGCTACACATCTGTAAGGCATTATGCGCACTTTGTGCTATATTTTTTTTATCACACGCCTGCTTTTCTCTCCGCTTTGCTTTCCATCTTTCTTTCCCATTCCCTCTCCCCTTAGTGTAGGGTAGCAAACCGGATGCTACAATTCTGGTTGACCTCACGTTTCTCTCGTTTTATTCTCTCTCTCTTGTGCTGTGGCTGATGAGGATGAAGAAAGAGAGAGAAATGTTTATTATGGCAGAAAAGCTGAGAGATCGGCCGAAATCAATTTTTTGGTCTGCTACTCATTGTTAGGAAGGTGGAGGGGAAAGAGGGTGAATAGATGAAAATGAATAATTATAACTTTGCTAAGAATCCGGGGTTGTCATTTGCACTTTGATGTTTATATTTTTCGCGATATTTCACAATCCCAATAAAGGCATTGAGCAATAAACCTGGGGCTGCAATGATCTTTGGTGAACAACGTGTCTGTCTACCTTCATGGGCTACGGAAGGAAACACACACGTGCTATGCGGGTGTAACATTTACTACAGAACAGAAAAAAATTATAGCATGAAATAAATAGGTAGCTAAACAAAGCTTGCAAATAACTTCTTGTAACGTTGCTCCTTCCCGAGCGTAAGCATATGATTGATATTTTTTGAAGTTGTAGATATCATTTGGACTTCCGCTGTGAAATGGGTTGGAGCGGTGTGTGAGTTTTTACCGCAATAAAAACGTGCTCTTTTGCACACCGTTTGTTCCGCGCGCTTTCTGTTCTTCTATTCAATCTTTCTCTTTTTCTTGCTTTCAATCTTTTTTTTTATCTCTTTCTCTCTGTGCTTCTTCCTTTCTCTTTCTGTGTTTCTCTTGCTTTCTCTCTCTTTCTATATTTTTCTCTGTCTTTCTATCTTATTATGTCTTTATTAGCGTTATTTCTCTCAATTATTTTCTCTCTCTTTCTTTCTATAGATTTCCCTCTCTGTCTCTCTTAGTGAACCAGTGGTAAGTGGTGGGATTTGCTCAATTTCTGTGGCACATAGCCATTCATGATGATGATAGTTTTCCGATAGGCCGCACAAATTACGGCTAGCTTAAAGAGACACTAAAGAGCAAAACGATTTTTCTCGCATTAGTAAAGTAGTCTTCCACGACACCAAAAACACCACGCTTGCTGCGAGAAGACACTTAATAAGCGAGAAAACGCGCAAAAAAGAAAATACAGGTGGCGACGCCACCTTGGAATTCCCGCACCATTTGCCGTGACGTCACATATTTTTGACGGCGCCTGCTTAGGCCTGCGTAGTTCCTAATCGGTTAAATCGAAGTACATTGTCCTCTGAGGGGGCCAGAGACTTGACATAACGAGTTTGTGGATTGAAATTTCGTCGAGCCAGTGGCGCCAAAATACGTTAAATGCTCTTTGAAGTCTTTTACGTCGCGAATTACAAAGTTCGGCGCGAAATTTAAAAATGAAACTTTGAACTTGGTTTTCTCCTCTAATAACAAACATATGGTGGTGAAATAAACTACACAAGAGTTCTCCGAGCACACTTTACCAATCTAAACCAATTCATTGTTTCTCTTTAGTGTCCATTTAAACAGCTTTGCTGTAAAACGCAGAGGAGAAGCGTACACCGAACGAACGCCTTTATACGGTCTTTGTCCTCACGAACGCTGCGTTTCATTATTTCCAAAGACCAAATCACCCGTGGAATCATCTGCCATGCTTTTCTTTTCGTTTCATTTCTCTTCCTCTTTTTGAAAAAAAGAAACGGCTAAAAGCAAAGAACCGAATTTTCGTGAGGTCACCCTTTCACATTGCCTCGGGCAAGGCTACCCGGGACGACATCAAGCATAAGCTCGCGTATCGCGTCAGAATAAGAAACGGAACGACGAGACTTCCGCCATCAGTAGCAACGCGTATGACGAAAAATAGGAAAAGAGGCAGAAATGCATTCTCTCCTTATAACTGCCTGAACGAAAACAAGCGACGGCATCCGGGGCCTCGAACCAGGCGGAACGAGGAGTTATGATCGGCTGCGAAAGAAGCTCACGATGCCTCGCAGCCGCCGCCGCTGGTAGCTCCTCAAGCGGCGTAGGACTGAGTGGGTGGAAAGCCATTGTTTTCAAGCATGCGATATCTGGCGTTGACTGCTTCACCCGTATAGCAGAACGCGGGAGTCTCGCTGCATTTGTCTTTGTTGTCTGCCAGAAGGAGAGGGGAGGAGAGGAGGGGCATGCACGCTCGCATTTGAGGACACTGCTTCTTTTCCGCCCAGCACGACCCGACACAGCACTGCGGCAGGAACACAACTGCCACCGCATTCGAACGAACAACCCTATTATTTTCTTTTGCCCCGTTGGCCTCCGCTCAACCACTGCCCGTCCCAATATGCCGCAGACTTGTCTTGCCGTTATGATAGGTGTTGTATCCGCCTTGCTTTTCGGTCAGCATGCTCATTTCTCGAAGAAAACACACATTCTATGGCGATAGAGAGAGAGTGAGGAATTCATAAACGGTGGTATGAAGATAGGGCTCCAAATACGAGGCTCTCCGTTGTCTGGCGGTCGCACGCTGGGGCGCAGCTCTTTCTGATCTGTTACTTGCCCCTCATTTTTTCCGGTTTTATTCGGGCATGCAAGTGACAGTCCCATTGGAACCAATAACGTTCCGAGCATCGCTGCTTCTTGAATTTGCGGCAGGCACTGCTGGCGTGGGTTGCATTATAAATGAACGGGACTCTTCTCAGCGAAGCATGTGTAGAAGGATCGTAAGTATCGGATCCGTAGCAAGCGTTTTCGGCAATCGCGATGCGGTTGCCACTCGACGCAGCAAATGTGGCGTCACGGGCTCTGCGGTTGCGTGGGCAACGTTATTGAAGCAGACAGCAATACACCATCTGTATAGTTTCCGCCTCGGCTATCCCCTGTTTATCTGAGCTTGGTTCAATTGTTCTACGCTTAGCAGTGTTTGCCCGCTGTCCCGATGTGAGCTCTGGCTTTCAGGGGCAGCCTTTCTTTATTGTCCTTTGTCTGTTTCATTTTTGTTATGGAGCGAAGCGTGAAAACATTTCTTCCTCCTAGGAGTAGTCCCAAACGCGGAAAATTGAAACCTGATTCCGTATGAATATTATTTTTAGTCTATTTGAATAGTATGACACTTCGTAGTAGTGAGTGCGCACTGCTGTGTGCTCTATATGCCAACAATGTTTCGTGTACGAAAGTTAGGTTAAAGAAGTTTGGCAATACGTACTTGTTCTTGATTGTTAATTTATTGGTGCAGCCACATATTTTCTACGGCGAAGTTCAACCTATAGCGGAGAGTAGTCTTAGTAACCTGATATAACTATTATTGCACATGTAAACCTACGCAAGGCACCGAAGGATGACTATAAGTTACTGACATTACAAGAAAGCCTCCAACCTAAAATAGACGATGCGATGTATTTACGTTAGTATACATTATCGCTTAATGATATTACGTTCACTTCATGTAACAAGAAATCATTCTCTGCCTGGTGCGCGTTGTTCGCAGGCCAACCAGGGCCCGTGGTAACGTGGTGGCATGACTCGGAGCTTCTACAGCAAGCGCTGAGCCGAACTCCAGGCGGCCATCCACGTGCCACGCTGTTCCACCTGCCGCTTACGCAAGCCGACTACCAGGCGCGGCTGACCTGTAGCGACACCGGACAGCGACATAACGCAGCCCATAGCCACTACCATCGTGGTAAACATGCACCGTAAATATGCGCTCATTTGGACGATGATTTCACGTGGCGTCTTTTGCAGACGCTGTGATTATTCGTCATCAAGCGTCACTGTACTATTTTCTTTGTCTTAGAACGTTGCACGAGAGTAACATCTCAGATAACCGAATGGTGTATTCCCAAAACGAAAACAGAAGGCGAAGATGTTGAAGCACTTTATGCTGACAGATTTATTTTCCTCCGTTATAAGCAACGGTGCATCGCACGTCGGGTATAGTAATATGCGGCTTTCAAAACTAAGCTATATGCTCCAATTGTATAGCGGTTATCGCTGCAACTTTGCACCACAGTACTGTTGGATACCGTCTGGCAAACTGTAGCATGCAGGAGCGCTGAAGTGGTTTACTAGAACATGAATCCCTAATTCTCGCTCAGTAGTATTCACTGTATACTTTACAGTTGTCTTCACCTGTAGTATTCATAGCAGTGTTCACAAATGTATTCCTCCATAAGTATTCTGTGTCATCGGCCTTGTTCCTTCGCTGATGATTATTTATTCAGCGCCACGATTGTCTAAGATATTATCGCTCGAACAATTCTAACGACACAAGTTTTCCTGAATACGAGCCCCGGATTATCGCAGCAATCGTATATAAGTGTCTGTCGTGTGTTACAGTTTGAAACAAACCTCAGGAGCTCGGTCTTTTTTATTTTTGGCAGAACATGTGTGCAGCGGTGGTTTCAAGTGGAATCAGGGTCAACCCAAAAGTCAGGCGAACAATATAAACAAATTATCGAACGCCAAGCGGTGTGTTCAAAACGAAGCTTTCGTGCTGGAACCGCACGCAAGGCATCAGACCGGCCCGCCACTGGAGACGCTTAACATATTGCTAGCCTAGCCAGGTAATGGCAAAAAAGAATCTTGCAAGTAAGCGACACACACACACACACACACACACACACACCACACACACACACAACACACACACACACACACACACACACACACACACACACACACACACACACACACACACACACACACACACACCACACACACACCACACACACACACACACACACACACACACACACACACACACACACACACACACACACACACACACACACACACACACACTAAAGATTTATCATTTCAAGTAGGACTAAGGGTGTTAGGATTCTTATAGAAACATAATAATAGCATGGTCACTATTATTGCTAAACACGCGATGTCTTCTACATATGTGTGACACCGAGTAGTGCTCAGAAGGCATGCCCCTTAAGGCGTACGCCAAAAGTCCAGCGCTTGTCTGTAGGCTTATTCTGCGTGAAATCAAAAAGACAAACAGCCCGAGAAAGAGTGAGACGGAGTCGGGAATGAGGTGCCCATAAAATAATTGCCTCGCGTGCATTTATGAGCGCTAGTGCTTTTTCCGCCCAGAAGACACCCAAGCCATTTCTTGCCGAGGAAGTGCTTGGCTTCATGGCATGATATTCAGTGCACGAGTCGTAAAACCTCAGCAAGATTGCCAGCCCCGCCTGCAACTCCTCCTCCTCCTCCTCCTCTGGCCAAAAAGCTAGGCGCAACCTAGGCTTGCTGAAGCAAACTATGGTGCAAGCTACATTTATGTTGCCGAGTCCTAGCGGCACCACTGGCAGTTATTCATATGACGAAGCATAACGTGGGGCGGAAAGTTTCGTTCTCTTTGATCACTGAAGCGTTTTTTTTTCTACGAGGTCGTCCGCACGCGTCTTCCATTTGGGAAAGAAAGTTTCTCGGAGGCAGCCTACTGCATGATTAACGTTGCGCATATTCAGAGAGAAGCAAACGAGCGAGGTCATATAGGAGAGCGACGGCGTAGGAAACAATTTTACATGACTGCTCCCTTCTCTAGTTCGCTAAAATCTTTTTAATTATTGGTGAAGAATCAAGCGAATTTTCTCCGTGTAGTCTTATGCTTATTTCAGAAATCAATCTTTTTTATTTTCGTTTTGTCTATAAATAAGGAACACGCTGATAATACTCCGAAGAAGAAGTTTTAGAGAACGAAAACATACGCTGTGGTACTACCTCCTTGGCAAAGTAGTGAACACTATAGTGTAAATACCGACAGTTGCTAATGGAGCTGCCGTACCCAAATATAAGTAATTATTTCTCATCTAAAGGACAGCAGCCACTTACCGGATGAGGCACCTTCGAAGGTTAAGTTATCGCAGTGAGGGAGTGTACGACGTCGTAGTCGCACGAAGCAGCGAGACGACCGATTTCTTCAACTTAAGCCTGGACTGGAGCACGCTGTCAGTTTGGCTTGCTGTGACTGTGAGCGCATTAGCCTGAATTGAGACTGAACGTGTTAGTTGCAGCACACTGCGAGATCGCTGACACAGACGACATGGAGATAAATGACACACGGAGGTCCTTTAAAGTGTTCGACTTATCGCCGACCTTCTTGTCTTCCTTCTATTTTTCTTTTCTCTTTCCTTCCTGATTCTCCTTCGCTCTGCTGGGACCTTCAGCTTGGTGGCTGGCATGCTTTACGAGCCGGTGACAGCTAGAAATCGGTCCTTCTAAGAGGACATTACAGCAATCGTCCATTTCCTCGATGCGTGAACTTTATACAAAAATATGACCAAGTATCATTACGATATGTGGAGATTAGTTCCATTTGAGTACGGCAAATAATAAAAAAGTAAAGATAGAGCAAGAATATTAGGCCTTAAGCCAGGAAGGTGAAATGTGCCAGAATTGATCGAATCAGAGACGACACTTACCGGGCTACTTTTTTTCTTGTATTAGTCTAGGTGCCCCTGGTTTCTGTAGAAAAAAAACAAAGAAAAAGAAACATTTACGTAGACTCTTTAAAGACAGATACGTACTAAATAAACAAGTATTATCATATAGAAAACAAAACAGAAAACAATTTAAAAATTCACTGATATACCTTCATGGATCGAAAGGAAACATTGCTCCTGTATAAAATATCGGCAGAATCTGCTCATACAACAGATTCCTTATGTAAGGTAGGGCGTACCAGTTATCCGAACTGTTCGCGCGCGAAGAGGCAATCATTCTGCAAAGAGTACATCAGCGCAAACGACAAGAGGGTACAGAGGAGAGGACGCAGAGCACTCAGTGCTTTGTGTCCTCTCTTCAGTCCCCTTATGTCATTCGCGCTGACATGCACTCTTGCTCATGTTGTAACAACACGCCCAATCCTACAGCATTATGAAATATTTTTGGTGGTCGCACCCACAGCACTTGGACACAGGGCCACTCTTCAACAACAACAAAAACAGTGCCAGCACCACCAACAACAACAATAAACGCAATACACTTTCGGCACGTGTAGTGTTTTCTGTCTTCCTCGTCACTCATTTTTTTAAAGAATGTATATTCAGCAGCTCTTTGTCATAAGTCACAAGATTGACTGATTTAGGTGCACGTTGTCTTCACAAAGCTAAATGTGGCAGCCTCCCATCAATTAGCCATGGCGTCGGAGCTATCTGCAGCCCAGGATCGAGTGCTTTACGCCACCCTCGACACATCTGCCCGACGCAGCCGCGCTCCAATCGTTCCTAGCGTCCTCACGTCACATCCAATTTTCTTGTTTCGTTCCCTCGTTTGGTGCGCGTGTGTGTGTGACGATCGGTCAGGCTTTAGGGCGCGCCGATTTGAGGTCGTCGCCTCATCTGCGCCCGGTCTTTCTGCCGAAGCCCGCCGCACTCTTGGCTCCTGGCCAGATCTGCGGCCGAAGCGGCAGGGCTCCATTAAGGCTCAGCTTTCAATCTGGTCGCGGACGACCGTGCCCCTCTAATGACGATCGGTGTACCCCTGCCTCTAATGGATCACTCGCCACCTTTCTCCCGCCTCAGATTGTCGGAAGGGTACGAGACTCGTATAGGTAGCGAGCGTGGTCATTCATGCGTGGTGCAGGTGAGGGGAGGAATTGCTGGGAGGGAGAAAGACGCCTCAGAGGATGGATGGGAACACTCTGGGAAAGTGGTTGGATGCAGCTATGCAACTAATGCGACGCAGCCGATTCGAGAAGGAGTTTCGGGTGTTTCCCCTGTTTCAATTTCTGGCTGAGGATAGGGGAGAGACAGAACGAGAGAGGTTAACCAGGAAGTGGCCTCTTCAGAGGCGGCGATAAGTGGTTTTGCAACTCATTTCGCCAATCTTCCGCAAACGAGATGGCGGAGCGGTGGATGCGATCATAGGGAGGAAAGCGGGAAGAACGATCAGGTCACGAGAACCACGGAGGCACACACTTTAGGTAGGGATATAGCGCGTGCCAGCTGACGACGTTTTTAACGGCGTGTAAGCGCGAGCGATTTCGGTGCTATATGATAGATAGCTGATGCGGATTCGTTAACGCCCTTTCGCGCAAACAAATTTCTAATGCTGCCTTCGTATGGCAACGGAGGCCGCGTGAGACTACGTGCTCAAACTAAAATGCAAATGCAAGGAAACCTATGTCCGGGCATTGAATTTTTTTATACGGAATGCTGAATGGTTATAAGCAGACATTAGTTTCCTTATATCTTCATCAGAATAGACAACTTATACGCACTTATTTCTCGAATTCTATCCCGGGAAGAACTGCGCTATTTGCATTGCAAAGTTATACGATTGCTGTTAACAAACAGAGTACATTGAAAATAAGTGACACTTGAAAATTTATAGCAATATCCTCCACTTCAGTGAAATGATGCCAAAGAGCACCCTTATAAACAATATAGATCAACAAGTTTATGTTCAGTGACGGATATGCGACTGCCCCATTCGGCTGCACTTCATGTGTCCTTGAAGCAAATACCATGTTGGTTTATGTAAACCTACCCACGCAGCCTGCTCCCTAAAAAGAGGCACACTGATATTTGCTCAGACTTTTTTCAACCAACAGCTGCAAATAACGATACATACAGGGTGGCGTGTTCATAAAAAAGCAGGAAACAGACAAAACAGAAGAAGCGATCGCCTTTGTCGAGGGCAGTGCCAAAGAAACGCTGCTGTTTTTTGGTAATATGGGATGAAATACAATTTGCATGCCATGCTAAGTTTTCTAATGTGATGGGATAGGAACTTTCATGCTACCGTTGTTCTATATCTTGGATACAATGGCCTGGAATTCAGTGAATAGCTGGGGCAATCTCCATCGCTCCCCAATCTCTGGCATTTCCGGCACCGGGGGCCTTAGTTCACCGAGGGTCTCTGCAAAGTCCTTCTCCGGGTGCTCGAAAGGTCGCTTTGGAAATCGATCGCGTCCACTTTTCCCCGGAGATCGCAGCGGCTCGCTGCTGCAGTGGGGGGGGGGGGGGGGGGGGGGGGGAAGGGGGCTTACGAGGAAATGCAGTTTGAATTGCCGTCGGGCTACGATTAGATTTCGTACTTCCTACAGGCGCACAGTTGCGGCCCCTTTGTTGGCGAAAAACTGGAAACCGAGGCGACTAGACAAATTTTTCTCCGCGTAAGCTTTCGGTTAACAATATTCAAGGAGGAGGATACAGCAGAGGTGTGGAAAGAAAATTCGACAACTGATCCGAGTGTAAAGAAAGCTTCAATTGCATTCCAAACAGATCCGACGACTTTCATGACTTCGTATAGGAGATAAGGAAGTCGAAGAAGACGTCCACACGCCAGTCGGAGGAGGGGGGAGGGGGAGAAGTAAAGCGTGAGTTTTCGCAAACGCCGTTTCAGACTCGGCAACTCATCCGTATTTACTAAATGCGAACCTCTCTACATTGGTTCCTGAGAAAGCACTATTTTTAGGCGGACCCTCTCCGTGCTGCTTATCTTCTCGCAATATTCACCGCTTGTTTTATTTCCATGTTTTTACGACATTCCGGTTTGTGTAATTTGACATTACTGTGACCTGTTCGAGAATTACAGTCTGTGTGCGACGTACGAAAGCTGAGAAACGTAACAGTACTGCGTGCACATGTAATGGTCATGCCTTTATCCTTTATTTCTCACACCTTTCTGCGCATAAGCGTGTCATGGCGCACAATATACGAACGATTCTTTAGCTTTAGGCATGCTTGAGAGCAAGTGAATAGGCGAGCATGAGGTGGGTTTTGCTATGGAAAGTGTGGACCAAGGATACTCGTAAAGCAATGATGTTGCTGTCAGGCGTGACAGTACGCGCCTAAACACATCGATACAACGAGAACACGTTGAAAGGCCGGGGCGCATCTTTGGCGTATACATTGTGCATTCCATTTGTCGCCGAATGCGAGATGAAGAAGAGGGGTCCAGTTTCGGAACGATACAGAAAGTGGAAAGGATTCGAGGAGAATGCCCGAGGTAACGGAAGAGAGGATACAAAAGAAGATGAGTGGCACTTCGAGGGTGGACACAAAAAAGGACCAGCGTGCAGGGAGGAGAAGAGACGCCGGGAAAGTGGATGGGAAGGCACGGCGGCGCTTTTACGCGCCCTGAGAAAGTGGATCGCCTTTCTTTCATACGGCCGCCGAAGATACCTCTCCGCCGCCACCGACGAGTAGCGGTGGACTTAATGTCTGAATGGCGTGTCGTAAAACCGGTCGTTGCGAGGCGTCTTTTGGGGGCCGCCGACAGCACTTTTTGCGCAGCGTGAATGCTCTCTCGGTGCCTGCACAACAGCCTACTCAACGAGAGAGACGGCGTTGCTTGGGGCTATAGGGAACCAGCGCTGGAGTTTCCGCGGTGTGGGCAGTGCCACCCTGGCGGTCAAAGCGCGCATACTCCAGCCGCTCCCGCGGACGAGAGTGGCGACTGGTTGAGGCGATGCGGGCTCGTATCGCCGAAACAAGTGGCGTCGGGCTGGTTTCTAAACCGAATTGCGCGTGTCTGCTAGATTTATTCGGCAGTGAGGGCCACCAGTGGAAACCGGGGCCGACGAGCAGAATTTTAATCGGTGTTTTGTCGTAAATAAAACGTACGTATTATGCAGCATGCGGCATATGTAAGAATTTTTTCACCTGACCACCACCAAACTCCTTCTGATGCCACCGCGTGCAGTGAATATGATACGATAGGCAGATAGCCTACATTATTTGCAAACAGTTACGCAGAAGGAAAGCTGTCTGTCTACGAGATGCTTACGGGGGCAGGTTCGCCGAAGCCGCTGGACTGTTATGAGAAATACGTACGCGATGGACGCCTCCGCTGAACTTCACTTGTGCTACAGAAAGAGTTCTTGTCATGAACAAAGCAGCGGACTACTCGAAGCTTAGCTTTCTGGAGTCAGCCGATGCGGTAAAGCTTCTTTGTGCATTGGCTGCCGCGGCGAAGAGACATCGCAATTTATGCCTCGCTAGAAAAGGGTCAAATGTCTTGGATTTTTACTCGCCGTTTAATTCGCCTAACGTACTGTGTTAGTTTTTTTTGCTTGCTTGTGTCTGCTTAGAATAAACGGGTTTGATCGACATCGACAGTTGTTGGCGTTTTACGTGCCAAATAATGTATGATTATGAGGAATGCCGTAGTATGGGAATCCGGATTAATTTTGACCACTTGGAGTTCTTTAATGTGACATATAATTTTCAGTACGCGGGTGTTCTTTGTATTTCAATCCCATTGAAATGCGGCCACCGTGGCCGGGAAACTATCCCGCGCCCTCGAGCATAGTAGCGCGACACCATACATGCTAAGCTAGCACGGTGGTTTGCTTGATCAGCGTACGTCCGCGTGCATACATACCGCGGGCTGGGCATACATACCATGGCAGAAAAATGTTGACGCAGCTACCCCTTGCCTGTTACTTTTTTAGGGGCGAAGCTCCTTAAAGCGGCACGCGTTCGTCCCTCGTAGTTGTCGTAGTCGTAGTGCGTAACCAGTCGTAACGCTAGTACCAGATCTTGACCTCCAAGGTGGTGCCGGTGGGAGATTTTTCCTGTGCGTTGTTGAACAATAAAAAATTCGCAGCGTGCGCGTTAACTAAAAGCCGAATTCTTCTGTCTCTCATTCCCCATTAGCAGCCATTGGCATGTTCTAGTAGGAAACGTTAGTAGAAGTAGAAGTGTAAGTGTTAGCTAAAAGCCGACTTCTTCTGTCTCTCATTCCCATTAGCAGCCATTGTTTACCTCCAAGGTAGTGCCTGGTGAGATTTCTCCTGTGCGTGATTAAACTATAAAAATTTTGTTCAAAACGCCGTTGATTGATTAAATAAACCAACGAAAGACGCCAGATGTTTTCTAAAAGCAAAACGAAAGAACGCCAGATGTTTCTAAAGCAAAACGAAAAGACGCCAGCTGCTTAACGAAAGACGCCAGATGTTTTCTAAAGCAATGGTTTTCTAAACAATGAAAATTCACAGCGTACATGTAAAATTAAACTGAGCTGCAAGTCGTCATAACTCATCGAACCTTTAGTATAAACGCGCCCGATCTCACGTCGGTGATGATGTACTGGGCAGAATTCACGGAAGATTCACGGTTTACCGATGAACCTCCGCAGCTTCGCCCACTCATCATCATTCTCTCCGTGGATATGCTGTGATTTTTTTTTTACTGTAGTAGTGTGCTGCTGCTATCGACGCAGCACGTACTTATCAATCGAGGCTTGTGAGCCTGCACTAGCTTGACACAAATCTCAGGACGCAAACAGAAAATGGTGACGACAGAGTCGCCACCACGGCACAGCACTCTCTCTTCGACGCCGTATGCACAGACGTAGTCTGCTTTGCAGAGCTTCTCTCCGTTTTCTAGTGCTTTCCTGAGAAAGTAGGCTTCAGACAAAGTTATTTTTTTCTAAACCATAGAGCAGTATAACTGGCGCAATGGCTGCTCGAGCTGTTCGCGCCAAAATGAAGCACGGAAACAGCGCACGCGCGTGCGCTCACCGCGTTACAGCGCGCCCGCTCGTCTGAGCGCGAGCGGCATGGCCTCTGAGATTAGCCGGCAACGCGGAGGCCATGCAAGCGGCTGAGTTATGTCGCGACTCCCCGCCAGGCGCCCTTTTTCGGCGCGCCACCTATCCAGCGCTGGTCTCCCATGGCGACGCTTTTTATGAGACCTACAGGTAAACGCCGTTTTTCGGACACAAAAATGAAATGGGAAGCTTTCTTTTTACGCATGGAGTACGCGCGCTCGCCGCGATCCTAAAGATACTGGGTGGCAGTCTGAAATATAAGACTGTCAGTTGATGACCAGCAGTTGATGACCATGAGGCCTAACTATGACATGATATGTTTTGTATACGAAAACTTAAGGAATAATATGCTAACGCTAGTATTTAAGCCTTGGTTTGCAGGGACTTCACAAAGTCTACTGCATGTGATATCTTAATGCTTTTTAACAGCCAGTTTAATAATATTTAGTTATAAAAACAACAGGAATATACATAGAGGTATTGAATTTAAAATAGCGTTCATTTCATTCTATACAATCGTAATAAAATGTTCAGCCGTGGCTACTAGCCGCTGTTTATTGTTTTGAGATATTTGGTTATTGTGTTCAATCTTCTTTTCGAAATTGTTAAAGCGTGTCTACAGTGGGTTAATGCATCATCATTTTGATAGTTTGAAGTATATGTTTTATAATCGAACTATCTTGCCTTCATAAATAATGTGACAGCATGCAGCACTCTAACTTCCGAGAATTCCAGTGTAGTGTTTGACGAAGCCGATAAGACGAAACAACATACGTGCCAGGAATTATCCAACTTTTAAAAAAAGTTGAGATAACTAAGTGGCAGAAAAATTCGCTCTGCTTCTCGTTGAACCAATTTTGCGCAGCTTAGAGCTGTTTATCTAAAAGCAGCTCCGAACTTCAAAGCGTCTAGAGATACAGCAACTTAAGGGAAAAGCAGTCTTCTATTTGCTAGCATTTTATCAAAAGTTTCATCAGAATGTGGCGTAAGTAACGACGAGCACCAAAGTACCAAAACACGGTGACTAATCGGTTGTTTATTTTCATAAGAGCTACGCTGCTTTCAAGTATTATTTTTTTTTCGTGGAAAACTTATGCGCACGTGTTATTACATGTGCGAATCTAAAATTCAGACCCAAGCGGAACCCAAGCGGAACAGGTTACAACATTCTTTCGAGAAAAAGCGAAGTGGGCTTGTCATCCCGTTCTTAAACACTCAAATAATCATGAGGTACATGCATCCAAACTAAGCTTTGAAACAACCATGAAAACAGGCTTGAGAAATAGATCCCCGCTATACCTGCATCAACCCGCTGAAAATTTTATGTGTAGGCACTGAGAGCTTCTTCAAAATGCGTTTCGACAAACCACTTGCGAAACGGTTCCTCCGAGGGTAACGCAACAGGATTCGTATGTAAAGAAAAGCTCGATGAAGCACTTTCTTTTCTGCGGCTTGGTTGGAATTCACATAACAAGAAAATATAAGATGGGCCATTTCGCAAGTGTCTCACGTCTTGGCAGCAATGCCTGATGTGCAGATACCCTTGTCAAGCCTAAGTTTTGCAGGTGTATCGCAAGCTTAACTTTTTAAGATTCATTCCACAAACAGAGCAAAATCTTAGAGCGACGATATAAAGCTGTGGCGTGCCACTATATCACAAAAGAGAGATCTACAATTGTGTGTTTTAGATTTTAACATTGATGTTTAGCTGTTATTGGCAGTAAGCCCAGATTTTCTACGTTTAAAAGCTATCATACAAGAACAGAGATCATATTCCAAAGCGAAAATAAGAGTCTCACAATGCAACAGTTGAGCACTTAGGGAATTAGAGATCACGCTAAGCATAATTTGGTCACAGTGCAAGGGCTTAAATGCTGCCATGTACAATGGGTCATTCACAGATTTTGTTGTTATTTTAGGAACTCTCCTATCGTATAAATGTCTCAATATTACTTCGATATTTCGTCGTATAGTGAACTGCTAAAGTCAATTCATAAATTAGGAGAGCAACTTTACAAGGCTTTTGTTCTACCTACGCAATCTGATTGCGGAGTTGTGATAGAGCGGACGTGCCACAGTGGTGGCCTAAGATCTAAATTAAATAATTCTGGGCATTTTTTCGTGTTATTTACGTTGATGGAGAGTTTCAGTGGGGTATCAAGCGACCCTATAGTTATAACCAGATTCACGGCAGATGAAGTATCGATAGAAGCTTGCAAACAGCATAAAACTAGCCACGATGCTTGACTAATTTTGTCCAGTCGTCACCGTATCTCGTGTATTAAATGGCATGTCTTGTATAGCCATGAATTACCTGTACTGTGAAGGTTATATATTAGTGAAGCTGACCTCCTCTACCAATTCTACGTGTGGTCCACTAAGCAACGATTCTATTGCCGTCAACTTGCTGTTGAATTGCTTCTCGTCGACGCGCAGACAAACCGATGATGCAGCTACGGTTAGGCAGCGGCCACAGCCGGTCGAAGATCGACGAGAGAATTGACATCTACTTCGAGTGCAGCGTGCGCTCAAACGCACCGGTGAGCGAGGTGTCGTGTACCTTCGATAGTCGATACTTCCACACTGACGGTTCCCGTGGCATCATCGTCAGCAACCAGTCGTTAGAACTTCGCTCTGTCAACCGTACCAACTGTGGTTTCTGCGTCTGTCACGCTGCCAACTCGGAGGGTGAAGCCGAAAGCAACCGTCTCCGGCTCAGGGTCCTTCGTGAGTTTCCAAGTTCTGAATCATGCTATTCGTCATGGGGTCCCTGTGTGCTTAATACTGACGCCGTTTTTAAGAGTATCTTTAATGAAAGCTTGCTAACATATGCCGCAATAACTGTTATGCGCATGTCACGAAAAGGCTAATACTACTACTAACGTAATGACGCCTAATTTTGTCGGTTTGGTTGAGACGGAGAGTTAAGCTTAATGTCCATAAATTGGGAGAATTAAAATTCTTTGCGAATGAGATGGTAACTGTATTCCCTGCGCGAACACCAGTGGCGCGCGTGCATGTTCGTTCGCGGCGCCCGACGAAGCGCGTTGCCCCTGTAAAGCGTGCATTGCAACACGCACACTGTTACTGCAACAAAGCCTAGTTTCCCATGAAATAATTTATGGTAAATGAAATATTTTAAGTATTACCGTGCATATGTTTCTCTTACTACCCCCATAATTTCTACCATGCCACTTGCAGAAAATAACCTTTTTCCTGCCTTTTTCTGCGCCATTAAACGCCGTCCTTCACTCCAATAGTACAGACATTTGGACTAGTTGGTTCGGTACATTCAATGAAGCCATAGCGCTGAAAACACAGGGTCCAAGGCAGCACACATCCTCTCTGTCTTCTTCCTTGGTCCCATTGTTTTCAGCGCTAAGGCTTCATTGAAAATCATTCATTCTTCTTGTCTCTCACGCGGTTGTTGTGCTTGGAGATTCGCAGCTGTGTGGATCGGGGCACCGACAGTACTCGCACTCGGTGGCAAAGCACGACACGGTGGAGGTGGAATGCGACGTGGAGGCGGATCCTAGCAACGTCACCTTCTCATAGACATTCCGTCAGGAGCATCGCACTGCTCCGCTGGCTCTGAATGCTAGCTTCTCGACACTGCGATCGGTGCTGCGATCGGTGCTGCGCTACACACCGCGTTTGGAATCCGACTACGGCACGCTCTACTGTCGCGCACGCAATGCCGTCGGCGACAGCCTCGAGCCTTGCATCTTCCAGATGCATCCTGTCGGTGAGTCCTCTTCTGTGCACTTTCCTTTGTTAGGCTGTCCTTCGCGACTTGTAGCACTCCCTTTTGCTGAGTACATGAATCAGTCACGGTTTCGATGGTTACATTCAAGTTTACAACTACTCCCATCTGTTATATTTGGTTTGATTTGAAGAAATTAAATAAAGAGTGCCTCAGGTACTCTATTGCTGTGGTTTATAAAATATAAATAAATAAATAAATAAATAAATAAATATACAAATAAATCAGTAAATAAATAAATTATTAACGAATTAATAATTAATTAATTAATAATTAATTATTAGATAACTAAATAAATAAAAGGTACGTCATTTAAATATATAAGCCATTCAGTATTACACATAAAGAATGCACTTAAAATTTCTTTGTTTACTTTCGTACGAAAATAGGTGACACACCTATTGATTTAAGTTGTCTATTTAGCTGAAATCTATATTGAAACAGAGGCTGCCTTATGAATTCCCAGCGAGCATAAACTACTTTATTAGTGCTTGAGTTATGTATGCGAACCATTAAATGCTGCATGTAGGGCTGTATTTCAAGTGACACGCATTATTGGCTCCCTCACATTGCCTAATCATTTCAAGCTGTCTGATAGCCGTGCCTTAAGAGTACGGAAAGCGCGTCCAATGCTATCTATAGTAGCGGACGCTGTATCTATATAACAACGCTTCTATATTTAAACGCTAGCATGTCATAAATTAAATGGGGCTGGCAGCAATTTTGCCGCACAAAATCGCTTGCATGTATTGAAAACGTCAACAGTTTTCAATAAGTTCTTTCATTTCAGCAAATATGGTGCTGAAGATAACTTTACCTAAAAAGCAATACCTCACGCTTCTTTCACTGTAATCCTACAAGAGCCAATTTCAACCCTGACGACAATGTAATGTATTAAAATAGAAACACAAGGCAGAGTGAAGTGTAGAAGGCAAGAAAACGGAAATAACAGGAGCTAAAGGAGAAGAAGTGGTGTAGTTCTTCGGGGTACACTTTTTTGATCAAGTTACCAACGGCTCCCCTCTTTCACCAATTCTCTAGTCTCTTCCTCAGCTCAAGTTCACAAGGCAGGGAACAAGTGGTCGGTAATGCGTTCATGTTCAACGTATATAGCTGCTCTATCGAAGAACCCAGGGATCGAACAGGCAACCATTGGCGCGGCGCGGCTGGAGACTGCAGCGCTTTTACGGCCTCGCCTATTCTTACTTCTGCCAGCAGGCGGTACGCGGGGTGACCTTCTTTTTTCTAGCTTTCCTCGAAAACCGCGCGGCTGCCGCAGTACCGGCCTTTCTTTACGATCGACTCATCGAAGAGTGCTAAAGAGTTTCACCCAGTAGAGACCAGGTGCCACTGCCTCCAGGAAAAACAAATAATAATAGTAATTACAAAAATACCAAAGGAGACAAAGGAATACCTAAAGGGCTGCAAGTAACTGCCTTTGTGCAAACTCGTAAGCTCAGAAAGAAACGAGAGCTGGGGCGCTAGAAAAGAGTGAAAAAAGTAATAGCTAGGTGAGGAGGCGTTCGATGGGGAGGTCTTGACGTCGAGAACGATGGTTATTTGATGGTTTAGGGGACCCACATTGAGAAGAAGACACGCATAAAAATACACGCAGATGGAAAAAACCGATGAAAAAGCCGCTGAGTTGGTTCAAAGAAAATGGGGTTAATCTTCGGCCTTTGGTCTCTCTCTCTCTCTCTGCTTACGTGTACCACTGCAGCGCGACCTTGCTTAGCTTTGCCAATATATGTTGCGTAATTTAGGTGCATTTGGTAACCCATGCAACATCAAACAGTACTTAGTAGCAATCAGAGCGAAATCGTACTATGTTGTGTCCTATTCCTTTACTAGTTCTCTCACAATGGTATGCATCAGATTGCGGTATAGTGCCGTATCATTACCAAGGTACTTAAAGTAACAACACTGTAAAGGAATTAAGAGATATAATACCATTTTATTAGCTCAGGTGAGGTTGGCATACATTTCCTCTGATCGCACGACTTGGTGGCCCCACGAACCGCGCCGCACTGGTCCCAGACGCATTTTCCTTCAGACACACTTCGCGAAGAGTATGTCTGAAATGAAGTACGCGCGTGGTTGTTATGACGAGGTCCGTTTCTTCTACGTCCTTCATAAATCTAGACGTTACGACAAAGACAGCCTCCGGGAGATGCTCAATCTAAGTACTTAGGGTTCTGTTTGTTTCAGCAACCGTAAAGGGTCGCAACACTGAGTCCATTTTGTGCGCCCGAAGTTCGCCAATAAAACGTCCACGTAAAGACCGACATTTAAGGAGACTGCTTCTTCGTGAACAGCGGCTCTCTGCCATCGCGCAGCTGCTTTCATTGCAAAATTTGCCTGAGAAAACATACAACTGAATCCGCGAAAAAAAAAACTACGCTGAACGTAGATGGCTAACCCGCATCTGTCACCTTGCACGCAGCAGACGTAGAGTGGTCCTAGGGTCTACCACGCTGTGGGCAGCCGCGCTGCGCGCCGTGGCTGCCTTTCTTATCGTATTCATTGCACTGACGTTGCGCAAGTTCAGGCGAAAGATCTTCTTCAATCGAGGTGAGTTCGAACACCTGAAGGCCCAAAGCCTAAATTATTATCACTCGACAAGCCACTTTCGCGTAGACGCTAGTCTCTAAAGCTGTAGTTGAAATATTTCTAGTGCAACGTCCAGCAGCTGATCTCTGATGCTCTTAGGATCATACACTTCGGTGGCAATAGTGAGGAATATTTCATCTCGTTCGTTCATTTTTAGCCGCGTGTGTCGTACAGTGCTCCCTAATCCCCATTCCCCTGGTCATAAAACCTGATGAGCTACTTTCTCTCAGACTACAAGAGCACATGACAATGAGTAACGAAAAATAATAAAACGAATGGTACTTTATAAGGCTGAAGGGAAATGACACCAAGAGTTCGGTTACAGAAGTATGAGAAAGAAAGGCAAAAAAAATGTTTGCAGGCCCTCACTTATCTTCGCAACCAGTAAGGACGTTACCAAATGCCAGTCAGCAAGCTCTGCAGATCAGGGGCGGATTTTGCCAACTCGCTCAAACTCATCTGACCAGGCCCGCCAGGCTTCACTTGATAATTTAAGATGCCCATTCTAGTTCTCAATGTCCAGCTTGCCTGCCTAAAGGTTCAGGCCGAACATCTACGGATTCAACGCCGGCTGGAAAAGTACGCTTCGTTTCCTGAGATCTCTGAGGCCACGGACACTGTACTGTACAGATTCTCTTTTACACCTCCGACCTAGTGACGAACAGCGCAATCGGTCGGACATTTTGCGATGCTTCCGGGAACCGGAGGGACCTGCTCAGTTCTTCGCTGAGAGGACGGCAGAGCGATCACACATCGATGAAGGCAGTGGTTTCCCACCTCACCCTGCCTAAAACCCGTTCCCCACATGTTTGCAGCAAGGATTAAGCATACTTCAGGCACATATAAAGACGCATCACAAATATATATTTGCAAGACGTTTCGCATGCTGGTATAATCTGGCCCTGCGGCTGAACAGCTCCACTGCCCCGGGGATTGTTACGCAGTGCTTGTCAACCTCGTTCCATCCTGAAAAAAATTTCCAGGATGGAACGAGGTTCGAAACTGGGTCCTCTGCGTGGGAGCCCAGTGTTCTACCTCGGAGCCATGCCGGTCCTTGAAACTGCGTTGCAAAAAGACACTATACAGGCTTCATGTCGGGAAGAAACCACATTAACATATGTAATGTAGTGTGGTCGAAGAGTAAAATACCAACCAGGCGTCACACAAACGCGAATTCTGTAACCGGGCGTCACACAATGTGAATTGCGCAACGAGTGGGTTGTTGAATGCTTCCAACTCTTACAAAGGCCTCTGCGATTATTCTTCATCGTCATCAGCCACAGCATCAACAAAGTGCACATAATGCCTTACAGGTGTTTAGCGAGTACCACGGTTCTCCGCAGAATGACGAAAAACTGCATAGTCACTGCTTCCCTATTTCACAAAAATTATGATTTATAGCGTAGTGGGTTCCTTGCAAGTGCACTACTATTGGTTGCCAAGGAAGCCCATAAGGCTCTCATGATCCATTTCCTCAGGCTCTCAATAAAGTTAACACTCTCTCTCTCTCTCTCGCTCTCCGTTTCTCTGGTGAACGTATGTTATAAATCGTGGTGGGACAGTTAAATAACGACTGGGCGTCACACAATATGAATTACGTAACTAGTGGGTCGTTTAAAGCTTCCAGCCCATTACAAAGGGCTGAGCCATAATTCTTCATCCCCATCAACCGTCGCATTAACAAAGTGCACATAATACCTTACAGATGGTACCTCGCTTCTCCGCAGAATAACGAATAATGTCGTGGTGGGTGCTTGCCAACTTCACAAAAATTATGATTTGTGGCGTAGCGGGTACGTTGCTAGCTAGTGTATTTGTATTTGTAGCCACAAGAGAGTTTACAACGGGCTCTAGAAATGCCGCTCTTCCAGCTTTCGCTGTGACTGTGCTGCGCTTTCCGCGCAGGCCTGGCGTTTTTTTTTTTTTTCCTATTTCGAGCGATAGTGGTTACGGACACCGCCGCCGGCGGCGGCGGCGGCGGACAACTACGGCGCCAACAACGGCCGTAGTTGTGATCTCATAACAGCTTTCGCTGTAATAACTACGTGCTTTTGGGATTAACTACTGCAGCTACAAACACTGCAAAGGGTGAGCTTTCTGTCGCGCCGTAAAAAATTGGGTTGAGAAAAATCAATTGTCAGTCCCTTTAACATGCGTGATATTCAGGAAGTGTTGGCGCTTTTAAATAGCGCCAACTGCTCCTTCTTACAGAAGATTATAAATAAGCAAGCCCGCATATATGAAGAATTCTACGTAAGATCGATCTCGATGTTAGTCATCTCATAAAAATTAGTCAGAGACTCAGTCTTGAATTCGTGTCATAAGAAGAAGAAAGAACGAAAGTACAACAGTCACAACGATACAAAATATGTTGAGACGTAGGTACGTGAAGACAGGAGCTCAACACGACAAGGTCCCGTCATATTAAACGCGTACAGTGAGTTACACTAGATGTAATCCATAAAAAAAAAATCACAGCATATCCATGGAGTGAATGATGATGAGTGGGCGAAGCTGCGGAGGTTCATCGGTAAACCGTGAATCTTCCGTGAATTCTGCCCAGTACATCATCACCGACGTGAGATCGGGCGCGTTTATACTAAAGGTTCGATGAGAGTTATGACGACTTGCAGCTCACTTTAATTTTACATGTACGCTGTGAATTTTCATTGTTTAATCACGCACAGGAGAAATCGCACACACGCACTACCTTGGAGGTCAAAATCCAGTGCCTATATATTCGGGGTGGTCAGTGAACGGTTGTGCAGCGCGAGCGGTCGGTTTTTCCAATCAAGACGCTGCCGCGACGCTGCCACGCGACGCTGCCTGCGTCGGCGCCGCTGCGCCGCGAGGCAAGATAGGGGGGGGGGGACCGTAGGAGAGGAGAAAGAGGGGGAAGCGTAGGAGAGGGCGATACATATCACGTACTGTCGCAGCGCATTGTCTTTAGGGAGCCTTCATGTGTGCACGCCCCCTCCGTTTTTAAGACTGGTTATGGGAGGGGGGAAGTGGAGAGGGGTATGGGAGAGGGGGAGGGGAAGTGGAGAGGGAAAGAGGGAGGGGAAGCGGAGAGGGTGAGTGGAGAGGGAAATGGGAGAGGGGGAGAGGACATGGGGAATGGTGAGGGGGAGTGGAGAGGAGGTGTGTGGAGAGGGTATGCGCATGCGCAGTAAGGGTGGTCATGCCACTCACCACCACCGGACAGATACTGCCGTTTACTGCCGGCTGCCGGGAGATACGCCGGACAACGGAGACGTGACAAGGTTAGACTAAGAGGAGCTACGCCCCTAATAACACGCCATAAATTTCTCGAAAACACCACTCTTGGTTTACGTCGCTGCCCTCTTGTTAACGAGATTTATGAGGCTAAATTCCGGCAACGAGCGTGCGACAACTTTGATGCCAGCAGCTCGCGACGCGGGCTGCTGGCTTAAACAAGACAAATGCCCTGAATCGGAGCAAAAATGCCACAGGCGCGACACATTCGGAGAGAGATAGGAAGCAAAAATAAAGAGATAGAAAGAGAGAGAAGGAAGGGCCTTTACGCTCTCGTAGCCTCTAAAATGGCTTCGGCTTTGGCTTCGCCTCACAGCAAGCGTATGTCTAGAATGGAGCAGCAGCCCGGAAGGCAACGCTTTCGAGCCGCGTGGGATTTTTCGGGGGCCATTATGCAAACGCGTGACGACGCAGCGAGGAAAACGCGTCAGGCCGGACGACTCGTGCGTCGAGGCCCGACGCGAATGCGCTACCGTGGTGGCCACGCGTATGCGAGTCATTAGGCCAGCGCGAGCGGTCATTTCAAGCTTAGAGGCCCTGACGTTCGTCCAGGCGGTCGTGGGTGAGACTACTTGGGTGCTTAAATGTGCCAGAGCAGAGCAATGCGAATCTCCGGGGCGAGACTGGGATACGAGAGGAAGAAAATGTGTGGGAACGGAAACCAGGGGAGGGAACAGAGACGAGGGACATTAATGGAGAGAATTCCAGGTTGTTTTGGAGCCAATGGCGTCTGTGACGGAAAGGCCCCAGGGAGGTGCCTGTTGCGACAACATTATCTGGGGAAAAAATGAGGTTGCGTCTCAAGTTTCTAGATCTCGGATTCTTAGGTGCTTCATTTCAGAGAAGGAAAAGGAGGATGAACCTACTTTAATGCGATACTTGAGCCCCCGGCGGCAGTACAGTGGTTACAATGCTCGGTTGCTGATGCGTAGGTCGCAAGCTCGATCCCGGCTGAGGCGGTCGCATTTCGATGGTTGTAAAATGCTAGATGGTTGTAAAATGCTGAGCGATGTAAGTGCGGGTTAAAAAATTGGCCGCGTATCTGCGTGCTCCGCTGCAAATGCCGTCTAAAGACGATAGAGGAGGCGCTGCGTGAGATATGGACGCCATCTGGCAATACGTCGGGAAACAGCTTGTGCAGAGGGTTTCCTTCCTCCGTGGCAGAGGGCGTTCGTCGGCACGCATAGCATGGCATTTTCAGCGCAGCCGCATTTTCAGCGCAGCTTAAGAAACTAGGGTCTTTAGAATTACGTATATATGTATTTTCTATTAAAGGAACACACCACCTAATACTTACCTAGTGATTTTGCGCCTCAGATATGCGTAATATTTACTTTTTGATCGACAACGTTCACAAATATGAACAGCCGTACCAGTTCAAGATGGGTGGGCGGTAAGCAAGTGGTTCAACTTTGGCCGGATGGCTGAATCGGGTAACAGACAGACAAACGAAAGACAGACAGACTGACAGACCAAAATTTCTGCGTTTAAGTTCCCCAAGAAAGATTATCGTTTTTAAAAAAACAGATGGTCGAAATCTCCGGAGCCCTTCACTACGGCGTGCCTCATAATCATACCGTGGTTTTGGCGCGCAAAACCTCTCATATTGGTATCATTAATGTTGTACTTAAAAATAGAAGGTCCGATAAAAAATTACAATAATAAAAATTCACCTCGCAACGGCATACGTGCGTTGGGAGTGATCGCTCAAAGGTTTTGTGCTTTTAATTGTGTATGTATTTCTTTGTGGGTTTAGTGGCGCCAAAGTAAGGGAAACAGCAAATAAGTTCAATTACGCTTAATGATAGCAGTTCCAAGTTGCCATCCTTTTTTATTTTTTTTTTGTGCGACGAATATCACGCAATTTCTGTCAACATAATAGACACGCTTGCATTAAAAAGCATCAACAGCCTTACCTGCAACTTACCCGCCAAAGCCTCGGAAATTTTTGCAGGGACAGTAGTATGATCTATAAGACCCAATCAACTGCAATCACCGTACTTTTCTGCCGCTGCACCATGACGCTGACTTCGAAGAAGAATGATTTTCTGCATATGAAAAGGCCCGGGAAAGGTAAACAGTCTGATAAAGAGAAGACGCTGTAGCCACCTAAAAATATTGCAGTGCGTTCGCGCGAGTCCGCTTCTTGCGACTGTGCCATTCTCAGCCATGGAGTCGCCTAAGCATCACTGACGCACTAGAGAGTTCATTCGTGATGTACGCCTACAATCCAAAAAAAAAAAAAACGCTGTACCGGCTTCACTGAAAAAAGACTGCACTCAGGAAATTCGCTCCGCGTGACAGGCGTTTTCTATCACACAGACCGGCAAAATGGCCTTGAGATGGTTTCGTTGTGCATACTCATTCATCTCAAGTTTTGCAGTGTTGAATCTACGCGAGTAAAAAAAAAAACAAACAAAGCAGTGTTCATACAACGATTTCTGAGAACCTGCAAACCTACAAAACCTCGCACGCTTTCTGGATGTCTGCAACACGTGGGTGAACAAAGTGGCAAATTAATCGAAAAAATTCGGTCACTTTACTTTTGTGACTCGTTCAAAGCACGGTCACCAAGTACCATCAATAAACAGTCATACGCTGCTGCAGTTGTGATGTTGAACATTGCACCCTATGAAACATTGCTTTTTCGCTTTCCTTATGAACACGCAGAATTAGCGGCTTAGAACAGATATAGTATATCTTGAATGTTGCGAGGTCGCCGTATTGCAAATCTACGTTAGCTCCTATCCACGTCGACGTCGCTGCCTAATGTTGCAGCACATTTTCCAACCATGGCATTACAACAGAACGCTTTGGAGAGCTCGCAATATTGAAAAAAAAATGCAACGAACAGCGCTCGCGAAGTTTACGATAAACCCTCTCCCAGACCA
Organism: Rhipicephalus sanguineus; assembly: GCF_013339695.2. Lineage (NCBI taxonomy): Eukaryota > Metazoa > Arthropoda > Arachnida > Ixodida > Ixodidae > Rhipicephalus > Rhipicephalus sanguineus. Next base: position 225,398,969 of record NC_051178.1, read on the forward strand.
ATGCACGAAATCAGTTTTTACGGTGGTAAATGTTGGCCTTCTACCTATATGGTTGCACAGTTTACCCCAAGGTGCAGCTTATTCATAAATTGGCTGCGTAAATTAAAGCGAAAGCATCTCACGGACCACGTGAATGGCATACTATATAGCTGCGAAAAGGCGACGAATGTGCAAAACAGCCTTCCCTACCACCACATCTAAAGCATTTGTCAAGCAAATGTAAGTAAAATATATTGCGTCGTGCAAACAAGTTTCCCGTGCGACTCTAAGCTTGTGTGCAAGCACCTGATCGCGCGATTATCCTTTATTACAATTACAGATAAAACAAGGAAATGCGCGCATCAGGAGGAAAGAGGAAGTTTTCCAATATAGACTTGTTTCTAGTAAAACACACGTGTTTCTAGTGAAACACACGTGACTTCAGTGACGTATTTCTGTCACGGAAATGACGTCGAAAAAATTTACGCGATCAGATGGCAAAGAAAAGTTCCGTCAACGGGCATCGAACCCACGACCGCTTGGTCAGCAACAACAGATGCCGGTTTATATCTATCACTCTCCCGGTAGGCGGGGTAGTGTTGCCCTCTGGAAGGGGTAAAGTACTTCGTCATTACTGTGGCCTCCGCGATGAGCACCTGCAACGCGTTACACGTCTGTCCCATTCTCGCGCGTTTTCAATAGAAGTTCAATTTTTTCAATGCGTTAACACACCGTGAGGTGGCGATCTTAGCCCAAGCGCGGTAAAAGCGTCGGCCTCGCTCATATCATCACGCTAATCCAAACCGAAAATAGCTCTGCGACGCGCGTCTGCCCCACCTGGCAGTAACACCGCGTTCCCGGCTCACGCGCTCGCCCCGAGAAAAATCGCGGCCGGGCTACCGGGGCGGCACGACGCGCTTTGCGTTTCCCTTTAGTCCGGCCGTGGTGTTCAATCACATTTTAACATGCCGCGGGATGGCGACCAAGTTCTGCGTGCAATATGCGACGCTCTTCCGGCTATCACACCTCGTTCTCTGATTACGCTTTCACCGTTAACTACTACATCTACTACAAGGGTTTGTTTGATCATTAAACATGGACTTTAGTCGCCGGGTTGGAGATATACCACCAATCATCAAAGTGGATGCATCCACGTTAAACGGTGCTATAGCTTCCAGACATCAATATACATTGTACAAACTCTCTTATATCAATGTACAGTAAACACTCAGTTCTGTAAAAGCACGCTTTACTTTCGTTTTATTGCGATTTTTATTATTATTCACGGAAAAACAATAGGTTCATCTGAATTAGTTCAGGAATGTTACATTACGATAGCTACGAAAACTGTACCAATTAACTTCAAATTTAATCTAATGAAGTGAGTATGCGGTTGTGCTACGAGGTCTCGTTTACTTTTCATAGGAAAGTGCGGATGAACGACTAGCACTCTGGGCATATCATATGACACCGCACACTGAATAATGGCGCATCTTCCGCATGATGAAGCAAACTTCATTACGCATAGAGTGCACAAAAACATTTCGCCCGCGAATAATTTCGCCGGCCTCTAATTGTCTTTGATGCGAAAACGCCCACTAATTGTCGCAACCGTTGCCGGCCAGAGGTCCTTGCGAGGACATGTCGGAGGTGACACGGGAGAAAAAAAATGCACGAGTGGGAACAAAATAAACATTTGACCATTACCAGCCTCATCACTGGCCGCACATGCTACCCCTCGGGTGTCGTTAGCGACTTCTCCGTTGAGGCCGTCACGAGTTAATTATAAGTCGCAGTAACTGCTCGCAACTGATCTAATAAGCAGAGATCGTCACTGCACAGAGCCACGACTGCTATCTGAACTCGCGTTACGCTTTCCCCACGCAGTGGGTGCGCCATGAGCGCGCTGGCTGAACGTAGTAACGTATGACGAGAACTGTACACGCTCACGCTACATCTACGCATACCTCGCAGCATCCATGAATACGTACAAGCTCCTAAGTCTAACACAAATCTGCGGGATCTTCACGACGCAGATGCTTGTGGCACACGTAGTCCTCTTTTAGCGAGACAATTTGTCTAGGCACAATTATCCTTTACGCCCTCCCTCCACGTTTTGGTATATCTGCTAGTGACGCCTGCCGGTCGCTTGACGACGTTCTCCAGGATGCGTGGCAGTCTGGTCATTCTGATAAGTCTAGCCGCCTCCGGAAAGCTGCTGCGGCAGCTTGCGCGAGGTTCAAGCGGCGAGGAGAAAGAGATATCAACTCTGAGGTCCTTTGATAAGCGATGGTTACAGCTAGCAAGAGATGCTACAACGCTCGCAGAATTGCCCCCGAAAGTGCAGTAATTGGTGCCTACAGCTGTGCAACGAAGTCGAGAAAAAATTGTCCTTGAACTATGTTATATGTGCGCATCGGGAATGCAACGCGTAAAGTATACTTCGTTCGGCACATCAAGATGCCAAACAGTTCCACTCACATACCAAATCGAGCTCTACCGGGCGACTGCACTGAGGTTTGCTTTCGCGGTGCAACATTTCTTACAGTGTGTCGCCATTGGCTCACAGATATCCATGTTGTAACCCTTAAGTGAGGTGATGCACGTCCACAAAGGAATTCCTGGTTCGCACCACAAGGAGAACAATGAAACGTGTTTTCGTCACGTGTGCTCTTTGTCTTCTGATCATCTCACACCACCTTTCCTCCTCCCTCTTTTGATTTCTTTCCTTTTGCATCACGCTTCGTTTACTTGAAGCCATCATCGCTGGAGAGAGTCTACCACTGCGATTGGACACAACTAGGAAGTCGTCCAGAAGTGCTCCGTCTAAACGCGGCGTTCTTAAAAGAAGACGACATTGTGGTAGAGACTCTGCCTGCAGACGCGGCCAGTGACCGAAGGACGAACTGTGTGTGTCACTTGTACATAAATATTGGCGGGCGTCGCAGCTGGCAGTGACGGAGGGTGCGTGACTGGGAGTGCGTGTGCGCGTGTGTGTGTTCGTGTATCTGCGTGCGTCCATCTGCGTGGGTTACCCTGTTGTGAGTGTGCGCGAGTGTTTCTAGGACCAAACCTGATGGAGAGATTTGCTGCCGTCGCCATGGGCACTGAAGGTTTCGTCGTTGAAAATGGTGACGCGACTGTTTTACAATAAACCAGTCATCCGCTGCTCTCTTATGATTCCAACTTGTACCCTTTTATGTCTACCACCGCAAATTCCATAATGGGTATGGTGGAGGTTGCAGCCTTGGTAATGTGGTCAGCAAAAATCCGGTTGCGCTCTTCGCGGAATTATACAGGCACGCGTTTACAAAGCTGCTCTGACATAAGAGTGGCTTATAGCCTTTGCACAATTCTCTCTGCTATGAAGTCACCGCGGCGTCGTGAAAATTCAGCGCCTCTGGATTTTGAGTATGTGACAGTGCCGCTAAACTATCTTACCTTCGTTTCACAAAGATGACAGTTCTGTAATTAGAAAACAGCATACATCAGTCAGCGTTCGGTCAGAGTACCTATGTCAAAACGCTTGAGCGGATTCTGGCTGTAGATCAAAAATCTGAGCAGCTACATCTTATGAACTGCTAATGGATCGCGACGTTATCCGCAAGTTCTCTGGCGCCAGTACAAAGCCACCACCAATATCTCTAGACCTTGCGAGCCCCGTTGCTGGCTTAGTGTTGCCATACACTCACAGATGTAGAGGGAGTACTCCAAGAACAGAGCTAGCAACTGTATTACTCTAATAGTTGGGCAAGTTGGCAAGGGCGCCTGTCCGGCGCCTGTCCACGTGCATTCTTCGTTTGTATCTCGTGTCCGTTGCGCTGTATTACTTTCGCCAGAATTCTTTAACTACGTGGGGCAGAAGTGGAGAGCTTGCCGCGAAACTTACGCTTTCCTTGAAGGCAGAGTAAAAGCGACTGCGAACTCTGTGCTACTCAAATGAAGTTCCCAGTCCACGGAACTCCCGCGCCGACGTCGCGTGAGCAGGGTCGGGAACTCCTTCATAAGCAGACGGAGTACAAACTAGCGCGAGCTTCTGGTCGACGCCCCACAGTGATATATAACTGTCTCTTAACCATATTTCTCCGAACATAGACGCCACAGATGTGACTTTGATGCGCAAATTAATACGATTGCTTTCAGTGACAACAACAAAAAGTTTTTGTGATCGTCAACCTTTGGTTTCCGGAATGACAACAGAGGCAGCTTCGAAGCCTCGAACAGCGGCAACTGCTAACGCATAGCCAAAACTTACTTTACGACACAAGCTTATTGCCACTGGAATAAAGTAGACACTAAAAGCATTACTGCAATAAAATAAAAAAGCTGTAAAAGAACTTTCGTCGGGAGGAATCGAACCTGCCACCTTCACATTCTTAGTCGACTCCTCTAACACTACGACACGCTCCACAGTTTTTCTTTTTCTCGTTATTGCCTTCTTGACTACATGTAAAGATAGTCTAATAATTACACATCATGCCCGCTTCACGTGCGCTCCTACACATCGCTTTTACCGTAAAAATACTAGTCTACCCTACGCTTTACCGTAAAAGCTCTACTGTAGTCAACACAGAGCCCACCGCTCGGCGTCATTTTTACGGGTCGCATACTGAAGGTATACGCGACCTTCGTTTCCAAATAAAATTGGAGTCTTCATAACGCACGAACAGCTGCCGACCACAAATGACCTTGAATAGCATAACGTGTATTTCCTCGCGCAACCGACGATGTACCAGTACAGCAGCCGTGTCAGTCAACTGATTTGCATCGCTGTCGTTAGCTGCAACTACATAACCGATCGGCAAAAACCAAACTGAACGTGCAAGAAAGTATGCCATCATCTTAGTTAAACAAGGCGTACGAATTGACAAGACTGCGTGAGCGAAGTGCCGGTGAGTGCGCCCGGCGGCTTTCGGTGGCTGCCGGGGTCCGTTTGCTAAAGCGCGCCGCAACGGTGCCCATGGCTTCTTGACGGACGCCGTACGCAAGAAAAGATGGCTCATTCAGGTTAACCGATAACAAATCTCTACTGTACACTCATGCTTACTCGTCAGAACTGCGTATCCTGAAAGCCAGAAGCGCCGACAGCATGTACACACGAACTCGGGCGGTGGGCTAGACATATATGCCCTGTAAAATATATATGCCACATATATGCCACAGGGCATATATGCCTCTGGAATATATGCCCTGTCAAGGCATGGAGCTATGTTTCTTTCGCTCTATTAACACTACACATACAGCTTCTCGTGCGGATCGCGTCATACGAAAGCGCTAACAGATTTCGTCAAAAAGCCTCCGTATTTCTCATCCTGCTCTTCACTTCTTCGAGGTTTCTTACCTCCACGTCCTATCATTCCGAGCTAGTGTTGAAAGCAGCACTTGAATCCCGAATGAATTCAATTTTTTCTGCTGAAACAATGAACAAGATTACAACAGTTGTGAGCGCATCATAAAATGCAAATAACACACGACTGCTGATTCAAATATTCCTCTGAGAAATCAGCTGCCCTTTTAGCAATGGAAGTAGAATTAGATCAATAGATGTCTGGTTTCAGCATGGAAACCAACAATGGACGCAGGCGAGTCAATAAAGAAACGTATACGATGCCACTGTCAGTATTACAGAAACCCAATAAGTACACATCAAAGGCAATGACGCAGATCGATCCAGTAAGGTTTCTTCTTCGGGCATCTATTGTGACAGGGCTTCCGGGTTCCGAACCTCTCAGATTTTGTTACTTATTTCGCAAGGGCAGCACCAGGCACCGTCTTTGTAGAATACTGTGGCCTCTAGACCAGGTTATCTTCATTCTTGGGTTTACTTCAAGAGGAATGCAGCTATCGAAGGCAACAAAAATAAGGCTGGGAAAAAGTTCCGCATTCTTCTGCACTGTTACCACTAAGGCGCCCCTCTCTTGCTTCTGCGTGTTTGTGAAGTGCTTGGTTAGGGCTCGTTACCGTTGCTAGGGCCTGTGCTGGCTTGTCACTAAACAGCGGAGGCATGGGTAGAAGTAGTCTGGCATTGTTTGGGAAAGTAGCTGGAACAGCCCAGGCTTCAAGGCTTTTTTTTTGTTCGAAAGAAGAGCGTAGGCTTCCTCTTCGAAGGAATAGCACAGACGATAACCAAGGCGAGTCACGCAAAGGTAGTGACCACGAATAAACAGTGAACTCTAAACCACTCAGTAACGAGACCCCGGCAAAAGGCGCTTCGTACACAACTCTGAAGAGGCGGCGTTACCATAACTGTTTCTGAATTGCGTAGATTAGTCTTACCATTTTGATAAAATAGAGGAGGAGGAATAAACTTTGTTCAGTACAGAGACCCGACGGCAGAGTCGTCCAAGCTGGGCCGTGTCCCAAGTCCAGGATCCCATGGGCCTGAGCCGACAGCATGGCCCTGTTCACTAGACGTCGCTGGTCTTCAGGGCTCGAGCTTTCTTTGAAAGAAGATTTAAGGATGGACCTCTCTGACCTATTGAAAATACAGCGAAATATGTTTTATATTTTACAAGATTTATCAATGAATCACGTCAAGGCTTCCCAAAATAATGTGAGCAATCATTTCTAGTAAACTGGTGCTCAGATATCCGACAGAGAATTTGGATGTACTTAAGCAATCACGCCCGTGACATGACAGCAGGTGGTCACGTAGTATTCTGCCTTTTTCTAAACAAATAAAGCGATTGTTATTCTGCGTTAATGGAGTCAATGGAGCTATCAGCTTACAACGAAATCGCATGACGCCTTGCTGAGTGTATTAAACAAAGTCGCGAAGCTCTACAGGAAGTTAGTGGCACCCGCTGTGAGAATATAATTTGTGTGACCGCTATTGTGACGGTCATAAGAATTGTGGCTGAATACCTAAATCTTTTCGTTTTATATGTATGTTGCTTATCCAGCTACCCCCGCTAATAACATGTCCAGCGTAATTACCGGCTCGATCTTTTTCTCAGTTCAAGAATTCTAGAGTAACAGGTTTTTTATCTGTGAATACGCCGATTGACTGGCAAGACATCAGATACGAAGAAACCGAGGACGAGAAATCAACTCCAGAGAGAACAGCGAATAGATTTTTTTTCTTATAGGCGTTGCGAAAAAATTTCGCCAGAGGGGATCTTCGCAACGTTAGCGTCAAACGTGTAGTCGACAGGAATCTGCAACTGTCTTCACTGCGGTGTCTCGGTGGCAGCTGTTATGGATGTGACGGATGTCCTGGAGCGTGGTGTAGCCTGGTCAATGCAAGTAGCAGCCGTGCGGACGCCCTTTCTGCACGTTGGTTCAAATCTCCTAAATCTGCTATTCTTTATTCCCTACTCACTGTGCTGTGGCTGTCAGCCGTGCGTTCTTATGGGCTGCTGAAAATGGCGCCACTTTTTACTTCCTTACTAGGCGTATAACCTCAGTTAGTCTTCCCTCCTCTTGGTGCTTGAACATGAAGTGCGTCTTGCACCTGTAAACAGTTGCTACTAAATGCGGCCCCATCCTTGTGTTTCTTCTGCTACATCAGTCGGTAGGAAATACTAATTAATTTTTGATGCCCAAAAATAAATTCGGAAAAAAATAACACTGTTTAAAATTATACCGCGATGCTTACAGTCATCCTACTGTGCTACTAGTGCAAATGTTTTAATACGTCGCTAATAGTTTTTTTAGTACCTACCCTTCCGTCGCCGTTCGTGGCTGTTACACTAAATTCCAAGTACTTTAACCTCCCTACACTACAAACATGAGGACAATAAGAAGATACGTGCCCTATAACAAACGGCATTTCAGTCTTTTTTGCAATCCCTTACCATGGAGCTCATGCATTAAGAAAGACACCTGCCGTGGAAGCATACATTACTGAGCTTCCGGCCTAACGCTGCAAAATACGCGACGTGGGAATAAGAACGCCAGTATATAAGTCTTATCACGAACCTTACTGTTTTGAAACACAGTTTATGTGCACTTTATATTTGCATTTGAGCTTCGAAAGTCACATTAAGGATCGCGCGGCTCACATTCAGCGACAATTCTACAGTAAACAGGCCGCTACAAAAACTGCACCCTGAACTACTCGACAGCCACATGCAAAGAGAAAATACGCCGTCTGGCCCCGTGAATCAAGTCGGCGAAACAGCAAATGTCGTGCTGGGCCTGTAGTATAAACGGTTATAAAGTTCAAACTCTGGCCCTTAGATTTAAAAAAAAGGAAGAAATGCACGTGGCCTCGGCACAACCATGATCACCGCATTCACTCTGGCTTGGACGCTGACTCTTAGTGCCAGTACTGCTGAGAAAGAAAGGAAAGTGAAATCATCAACGGAAACAAAGAATATCGTTGCTACACATAGAAGACTACATCAAAGACTACAAGACTACAACGGCAACGGCCGAATGCAAGGCCAAGGAACTTAGGAAGGCAGATCGAGCTTACGGCTAGATGTAAATCGCTTGGCTGCGTCAGAAATGAAAATGACTCGTATGAAAGTAAAATGTGGCATTCGTTGGAGCTTATACTGCAAGACTGAAACTTTAAGAAATGGCTCCCACGGGTGCCATCAAGCCTGCCTTCTCTGGTGGTTGAGATTATTTCTTTTTTCGTGCCTGAGTTTTTTTCTCTCTTCATTCCTATTTATTTTGAACTGTCTCGGGACTCGTGCCGTTCTTTTATGACTCCTGGCTACACTCGTATGGCTCGCGGAGACTTGCTTCGCATAGTTGACTCAAGAGCAGTGGAAGAAACGGAGCTGCATATATTTGTACAGCCGAACAACATCAGAGAAATATAGGGCTCTACGGAATGAAAAAGAAGAGACATCCGAGTGCTTATGAAATGCCGGGTCATTGTTCCGTGCGAGACTAAATTAATGCGGCCATTAGGAAATTTGCACTTTTGTACATTTCATCAAGCGGACGCAGAAAAGTGTTTCGGTTGAGACTTTGACTGGAGCTCGAAAAATAATAGCAGCTGAAGCGACTTGGCTTCGTTGCAGGAAGCTGTGTTGCTGTGTCGCCGTGGGAGCGATCAGCGCGAATAAAGTGCTATAATTATGTGAATTTTAGTAATTGAGGCTGGTCGCTTGATTAGCCTTGGACCTTGCGGCGAGCGCAAGCCTCCAACATTTTTCCTTGCGGCCAATGACCAAAGCAATAGCACCGCTGACCCGCCTGTGCTTGCTGTTAGATGCGCAGAACAGCATGTGAACAGTCGTGTGGCAACCCATATTCGTTGCAATGTCACTATGGGTGCTGATCCATTTTTGCATTCGGTAACTGACAGAATCTTGGAATTATTGACGCTGAACATTGTATAGGTCACTGGTCACCGTAATACTAAAAACACCTACAAAACTTCTTTTACTAGAGGCGAGAGCTATTATTACCTAAAACCTAATTAACCTTCATAAATAGATAGTGAAAAAGAGAGAGAGAGAGATAATAAGGACAGACAGCTAGGTCATCTATGTTCTCGTATAAAGTAAACTTCTCATGGGGCCCAGAATATGGTCTGCCGCTGTATTCCAACATCAAGCATTTGGGTACCAGAGCAAAGTGTTGCGAACTGAAACTTAGCGTACACACATACTTTCACACGACAAAGAAAATATAAATTTAGGAAGCCTGTGCTGTTTCGCAGTTTTGCGCCTATTATTATTACTTTTTTTACCCAGTGCTTTCCAAAGATATCAAATAATCTGTTTTATACAAGTGCTCAATGTGTCTGGGCACAGCTGAAATAATATCCGGCCCACATCAGCCATTCAGTAGAATAAGTTGTGTCCAACTTTACCATTTGCGAAAGCTGCAGTCCCGGTTGTTTAGGTAGCCCGGAGGCCAAACTCGATTTTCAGTGCACTACGAGTGAAAACCATCGCGGTGAGGAATACAGCGTTCCGCCTGTGAATGCACGCACAGTTGCCGAGTGTCAGGACATCGCGTACTACGCACAGTAACACGACTAACGATCGTCTAATGGCCAGCCAACGACAGTCGTCGCCAGTGGTGCATGCTAGCAAACTACGCAAATGACCATGATGTTCGTGACAGGGTGGCTGAACTAGACGGACATTGTGATACGAGATGCAGTGTTGTTTGGGTTGTACGATGCGTTTGCATGCGTGCGTGCCAGTTCGCATTAGCAGTGATATGTGACTAAAGCGTAGTTCCACGCGGTCCCGTGCATGTTGTTGTCTTGTCGCATAACTATATGCGTAGACACGAAAGCCATTGATTTGCCGCATCACTGACCTAGTCAACCGCTTCGTACTTTCATCCGAGGTCCCCACTGGCACGCCTGCTTTTTGGCTCCGCCCTTCTTTCTATTTTTCTTTTCCCTTCCCCTTCTCCCTGAGTGTAGAACAGGAAACCAGATGTTTTAATTACGGTTAACATCCCATGCTTTCCCTCGTTCGTATAAAAAAATAATATCGTATAACGTATTGTTATCCGTGCCTCTTAACGCCCTAACTTTATCGCCGCAGCGGAGTTGAGCCTATGAATCCCAAATCATATCACTTATAAGAATAAATACTCTTGAGAAAGGCTTTATTGAGCACTGGTTTTTTACCGTCAGAGATGCTTTGTTTCCAGCTTTTTGCCAAGGAAAATCTTTGCGCTAGTCTCACGTAAAGTTCGACTAATTGTGGCTTATAAATCCTAAACGTTTTTAACGCGAAAGCTTTAAAGAGCTCGTTTTGCAGAAATTGCACTGTCGACGTCGGTGTCGGAGTCGGCGTCGTTGCTTGTCAGCGAAAAATAATCGTTAATATTATCTGGGGTTTAACGTCCCAAAACCACAATATGATTATGACAGACGCCGTAGTGGAAGGCTCCGGAAATTTCGACGACCTGGGGTTCATTAATGTGCACCTAAATCTAAGTACACGGGCCTCCAAAATTTTCGCCTCCATCGAAAATGCAGCCGCCGCTGCCGGGATTCGATCCCGCGACCTTTGGGTCCGCAGTCGAGCGTCATAACCACTAGACCAACGTGGCGTGGCGAGAAACCAGCGTTGTCCGAGAGCGGAAATTCGAGAGAGATGTAAAGAAATAATTAAAAAATTTTGGTTCGAGTGGGAATCGAACTAAAGACATCTGCGTGCAAAACATGTGTTTTACTACAAAGCCAGACCCGTGCTTTTTTTTATTTATCGCCTGTCTCAGACAATGTACAGAACAATCATGTTACGTACACAAAAATACATACTACAAAATTTTAGCGAAACATGCCATCAGTCCTACTTGGACTGGTGTTGTCAACTTAAATGGTTTGAGTGCTGCCACAGGTTCTCTCCTCCACAGCCATTCTGGCACGCACTCCTGTATTTTCACATTCGCAATGAATGCAGACATGCTTTGCCTGAAATAAGTTCACGCTGGCTTAGCGTCAGGGTCAAAGTGGTATCCTGCCATTCGCGCACGCGATACACAGTGGAGGCCAGTCAAGATAACTACATTCAATCGGACTCCATTGTCATTCTTCACGGCCACATATACCGTGTGGGTCCAGTGGAAATTCTTTCTTTATGGTCGTCTGCAAGATATCCCAAAAATCCTGCCCGCGCTCGGACTTGCTTCGGAAAAAAACGCCACATGAATGTTATGTATTGCTTGGAGTGTCAATAACACATGTAATATTGCGTGTATGAAGCCTAGAATCACACCAGGCGTCAAGGCATGTGAATTGCGTAAATATTGGTTGATATAAAGGGCCCACAACAGCATCAACAACGTGTGCAGCTGCGCAGGTGAGCGTGTTGCCTAACGGACGCGTAATGGGTACCTCGCCAACTCCTCGCAAAAGGAACGATTATGGCGTAGAGGCACATTGCAACTGTATTTACAGCATGCATTCTAGGACAGCTTGAAAGGGTCAGTTTAGAAGCGCACATACGTTCTAGCGCCAGCTGGTAGCGAGGGCAGTCGACGCGGCGAAAGCCTATGGTTTCCTGGAATGGGGAGACCACCCCAAAGACGATGCCTGAATGAAAACAAAATAAAGATGTTTATTCTCTCTCTCTCTCTCTCCTTTCCTTGCGGCACGGTTTCCGCGCCTGGCCGGCGTCACTCACAGGCGAAATGCGCGCGCTCTACCACCTGGAACGCCTCAACCGTGCACCGGATGGAGCAGCCATCATATCTCAGTTGCGCGCACTGCCCGACTCCCGTGTTGGCTTGCTACTCAGCACATTCGACGCCATCGTTGCGGACAGCGCTCCAAAGATTCCCCCGTGGCCTCCCCCTCATCGGCGAGTGCCTCTCTCCATCGGGTTCGAGCTCCCGGGGGTCCGCTCCAAGCGGAACACACCCGTCTGTGCCATCGCACAAGAAGCCGCTGCAAGAATGGAACATGACCTGGAAGGAAGAGTGCAGTTTTTCACTGACGGCTCCGTGCTCCAGGACCATTCTGCGGCCGCTGCCTGCACGGCACCGCAGCTGGCATTGAAGCGCCAATGCCGGCTGGCCTACCTTGCCTCCTCCACCACGGCGGAGCTGGTAGGAATTCACCTCGCTGCTGACCTCATCCGTGAATCGGCGCACATCGATCGCGCCGCGATCTACACGGACTCGCGGTCGGCACTCCGCCAGCTCGCCAAAGAGGAGCGCGCGCCCCCACTCGCACAGCGTGTAGCCCTTCAACTGCACGCACTGCGAGAACACGGTTGCGACGTGGCTCTTCAATGGATATCGTCACACGTTGGAATCGCGGGGAACGAAGCTGCTGACGACCTGGCGAGGACTGCACACGACCCCGCGGTTCCGCTGACAACGTACGCGGACTCCGCAGATTCAGCACACCAGAACATCCGGCGAGAGCTCACTCGCAACCACCCTGATGCGCGCGTAGCCTCCGGCTGCCCCCCGCGTTATCTACCGGAGGGAATGCTAAACCGAAAGGAGCGCTCCCTTCTGCTCGCACTGCGGACCGGCTCTGTCTGGCCCGCCGAGCACCGGCACCGCCTTCGCGGTGCTCCCTCACCCTTATGCGGCGACTGCGGTGAGGAAGAAACACTCCAGCATCTCCTCATCTCCTGTACCGCCCTGGCTCCGCAACGGGAGCACCTCGCGCGCGCCTTCAGGAGGCAAGGGTTACCCTGCGCGACCATGAACGATGTGCTGCACCCGGCCGGAGCCATGGACCGTGTTCGCGGTGCCCTACGCCCGGTGCTCGAGTACATTGATGCCGCGCAACTCGCAGACCGCCTCTAGGCCGTGCTTAGCGCCTGACCAGCAAAGACAACGACGGATCTCCCCGCTTCCTCTGCCCCCAGCCCTCTACCTGTTGTGACCTTCCCTTTCCTCCCACCATCTTCTCCTCCTTCCCTTTTACCCCCCTTCCCCTAAAGTGACGCGGTTATGGTGTCCTCGACTGAGAGACAGTTACTGTGTCACTCCCCCACCTTTCTATTTTTCTTTTTTTCCATCAAGAACCTCTTCTCTCCACCGAGAAGCGAAGCCAGACTAGCGATTGAGAATGTGACGCGAGCAGGGTCCGATTACGCAATCGCATTCTACTCTTGAAGGCGAAGCTCAAGCGCCCTCCAAGTTTTTTTTTTAATATAAGGTTTAATTTAATACGAAGTGGCGCCGTGGAAAAGAAAAGCGTTTCTTATTCGTAAAATGGGGCGATTCCAATTATTGCTTCATAGAATTAAGTATTTCTTACATCGAAGCTGTTAAGCTTTTCGTTATGGCGTGCAGACCCGACAGAATACCATCATCACGAACAGGCACGCGCTTTGTCCTGTTCTACCTCTTCGTCCTCGTCTTCATTTTCTGTTTAGCTCTCAGAACACGTGCGCCGAATTGTCCGGCGTGGGATGCACAACAGCGAGTAAAGCGAGAAAGAGATAGAAAGAGAGGGAAAGAGAAAAAGAAATGGAAGAAATACAAAAAAATGTAAAAAGAAAGAGAAAGAAGTACACAGACAGAGAAAGAGTTAGAAAGAAAGGGACACAAGAAAGAGATAGAAAATAGAGAGAGCAAGACAGCAAGAGAAAGGGAGATGAAAAAAAAGCGACAGAAAGAAATAGAGAGAGAAAGAGGCAGAAAGAGGAAGCGAGAAATAGAGCGAAAGAGAGAAAGGAAGGCAAGAAAGAGAAAGAAAGAAAGAGCGGGAAAGAGAAAAACGGAAAGAAAGAGAAAAATAACGACAAACTAGGCAGGCCGTCCCAGCTCTGCTCTTCCTTCAGGCTTGGCCCCACTACTGCGAAACTGCCTTAATTTTTTCCTTTACATATGAAAAAACATCGGAAGGCTGCGTTATAGCTGGCTATTCCATCAACGTGATATTAGTATTCAAGTAACAAACAAAAAGAAGAAAAGCTAGAAAGAATAAAAGAAGAAGAACCGGAAGAAACACATCATCTCCCCCTACGGGCAACCATTGTGGGATGCGAAAGCATCGCGGCATGTGCGCATCGAGTTTCCGTTTCTCTTATGAGACTTATGAGACGGTGGTTGTCGAGGCGTTTGAATTACCGCTTGCCGGCGCTGATGTTTACGTTCGGCTTCCCGAGCCTTCTTCTGCTCTGCGGCGGTGGCGCTGCCGCTACGACAAGCGCCGACGTTGACGTTGTTCATGGCGTTTCGCACACCCTTGCACAGAGAGAGAATGACCGAAGCACAGCGAACGCGCGCTTCGCAGCCTCGCAGCTTCGAGATTCGCTTGCCGACGTTGCCGTTTACGTTCAGCTTCGCGAGCGTCCATAGCGCCGTTGCGAAGGAGAGTGCAACGTTTGCCGGCGTTGCCGTTTACGTTCAGCTTCACGAGCGTCTATAGCGCCGTTACGACGGAGAATGCAACGGGAGCGAGTGCGCGCCGCATTATATACGAACGCACAGCTGTGGCGGAGAGAGAGAAACGGGAAAGGAGAAACGAAGCGGAGGCAGCGCTCACCCCACCTCCTTCCACCTCCTCGCGCTCACGCGAGGAGAGGGGGGAAGGAGAGTTGGCGCATGCGCAGTATGGGTGCGGACGCCGCAGAACGGACACTGCGCCGAGCATAAGATACTTTCGCATCTGAAATAATCAGAAACACTATATGCACATAGAATCTCTGGCGTATAAATAATAATAAGCAGAGTGTAAGGGAAGAGTCGAGTGTCTGGGTAAACAAGCAATCTAACTTGGTTACCTGCCAAAAAATAGTTCACCAATAACAAAAGTGATAACGACACCCTCCTACGTATTACCTTTATGTCGCAACAGAACATTTATTCTCAAATAAAAAAAAAGGAAAGAAAGAAGAAAGGATGTGTTGCCACAAAAGTGCAAAACTATAAGCACGGTTACTGCATGTGACTGCGACGTTCTGAAAGACAATGTCTTCCGCAAATTATTTTAGAAAGATCGCTTCCGAAATTCAAGACGAAGCCGGGCTATCGAAATACTTGACTTTTACAAGTCGTTCACATCTAACGGAAGAAGGTAAATTAGATAAGCGTATGCTAGCGCTAACGATTCACGAGTCACAAGAACGTAGAAAAATAAAGATGACGGAGAGCAGCGCCTTGGAGGAATTTTCTAGCTAAGTTTTATATTTTTCTCTTTTCCTTTGGCTTGTACGCACGCACGGAACTCACAGCGGTGAGGTTAGAGTTCAACTAGCTTTCGTATATTTCTTGGGAAGAGAATACAAGACCGACCAAAGTCCCGATCAAATGGAGTACGCACGTATTGTCCTTTAGTTCAAACCTTTCTTCCAGATCTCGTTGCGTCTGCATCAACTTAGACCCCCGGAATTCAGCTATGCTTAGCGCAAAAGAGGTCTCTGTCACGTCACCACGAAGGACGTTCCTAATAATATAATTACGCGTTCGCTTTCTTTTTCTTTTCGGCGGTGCGCATCTTGATAAGACCGCCAAAGCTAAGTGCTCCAAGTCCAAAAACCAGCGCGGAAGTTCCGAGTACACGTACACGTAGGATATTGCCTCAGTCTTTTTTTTATTGCAAGTTTAACACAGTCCGAAGCTTAGAGAGATGCTCTCATGCAAGAAATCAGCGCAAGACTTCTTGGCGACACACGTGCAGATCATTTCGCTTTCTCTTGTAATTTCAGCTCGACTTCTGCATCAAACAAATCTCGAGAAGCACGCGCTTTTTATTTTTTCTACGCTTGAAGAGCCACAGAACATGTAAACTTGTAGCTAAAAATGTCAACGTAGGCTCGTTTCTCTCTTGATCTAATTATAAGATGCAAATACCGCGCTCGTGTGTTTTGGCGCCCGAAGAGCATACGCGGACGAAGACTTTTTTTTACTGGAATTGTTCATGTCATGTTGAGACCAAGTTTTTTGACAAAATTAGATAAATGTATTTTACTTAGATCTAGGTTTGTATTAAAGGGACCGACAAGCAGTTTTTATGGTGCCTCTTTATCCTTAAGCGCAAGGGAAAACTTAGCTGTCAGAGTGTCTAATCACGGAATGTTAACGCGTCATACTTTTATAATGAAGTTTTTCGATCTGCGGCGATTATGGAGTCGTATACACACAACACATGCTGCAAACAGTTGAAGGCGAACGCGAGAGCGGTTCAGGCTTGTGCGCGGTGGTCTGCTGCGCATGCGTGCACTCCGCGCGAA
The DNA here is from genome assembly GCF_013339695.2 of Rhipicephalus sanguineus. Taxonomy (NCBI): domain Eukaryota; kingdom Metazoa; phylum Arthropoda; class Arachnida; order Ixodida; family Ixodidae; genus Rhipicephalus; species Rhipicephalus sanguineus. The sequence continues at coordinate 225,415,519 of NC_051178.1, forward strand.
CGCCGCGACTCGACATGTTCCACTAGTCGCCACGTAGGCAGAGCCGCTTCTCAGCGTGCAACCTCTTTTTACCTCGTAAAAGCAGCTCATAATTGAGCGGGGATGGATAATAATAGATATAAGAACGTATAGTATAGACTCTTAATTTTGAGCGCTATGTGTGAAAGTATCTAGCTCTCTCTCTCTCTCTCCTCTCTCTCTCTCTCTCTATATATATATATATATATATATATATATATATATATATATATATATATATATATATATATATATATATATATATATATATATACATATATATATATATATATATATATATATATATATATATATATATATATATTATATATATATATATATATATATATATATATATATATATATATATATATTATATATATATATATACGTATATATATATATACTGAACTGAACGACTTCATAATCCAGCTTCAAGGCTCTCCCGCTAGGCTGTGCGATATACAAGTTAACTCTGAGAATGAAGCGCGATTTAACAATATAAATCACCCGCTAGGTGGCTGGCCGGCTCGGCTTGCCGGTCCCTACGTAGGACTGGGGCGGGTGCGCGAACCAGTTCAGTTCCGCAGGACGTAATAAAGTTGTCTTCAATTCCTTCTCGCACTGCGAAAAGGATGCTCGAATTTGTTACTATAACTCACGGTCTTTCCATTTCCACCAGGATCTAATGACAAGTTCTGGCTAGTTATCGGTCCCTTTAAGAGCCACGTACAACAATATTTGAGCTTACACATTTTTTTTTTTTTTGATGCAGCGCATCCTTCGAGGTAAAACAGCTCTGCAACTGTCCCTGCATCCTACACCTGAATATCGAAGTCTTAAATGAGCATTTTTTGAGTAGTACACCATCACTGACGTTGGCCGTCAGAAGGCACAAGAATTGTATAAAATTAGACCACGGAGATTCACGCTGCTAAGCTCGAGAGTGTGGGTCCGATTACCGGCCACGCTTCGTAATTGCATCGTGGTGCTGCACGTAAAACTCCAGAAAGTATTATTAGGGTGCCACGGAGATGAGGTCATATGTTACCAGTATTTTGTTCCAACAATGATAAGATAAGATCACAATGATTAAATTGCCAGCATTATATATTTGTTGGAATATAATGTGACATTACTAGTTACTAAGCTGCAGTAAGTGGACGTAGTAATACGTGGCCTGTTTCGGTGGTGGCTGTGTGTTGTGCCTCTACATTGCTGCAACGTCATTCGCATCAGCGTCGACAGTCATCCTGAGATGGTTTCTGCAGGAATTTCTTTTTTCGTGTTGAGATTTGCGCTTCTGCTCAAATTCCTCGGCAGTGAAGAATTAGATTGAATGATGAATCGGAGGAGAGGAGGAGGAGGAGGAGAAGAAGAAGAAGAATAAAAGAAAGGCAGAGAGGTTAACCAGGGCTCAACCCGGTAGGCTACCCTGCCATGGGAAAGGAGAAGAAAAGAGGAGGACAGTGACTGGAAGAGTTGGAATGAATGCCGCTAAGCTTGTTGCGCCCTGACAGTTGCTAATTGTCTTCAAGAAAACTGGGCTGCTTTATCAAAGTGAAGAAGAAAAAGGGCGAGCTGTAATCGCGCGTAAGGTAATAGCGTACAACGTTTTACTTCTTTGCATAACTGTGTTGGTAAGCTACAGTGACGGTGGTGCAGCACGTGGTGTTATCCTCGCGTATATAGTCGTCAAATGTTCCGCCTCAGCCTCTCGTACGTCGATAGCAGGGGTGTTTAACTGAGCCTTGATCAGACCCGTGCTTCCTAGAAAGGCAATCAGCAGTCGTTGACCATTATTCCTGATTGCCGGGGTCCCTTCCGTAAACAAAATGTCCTCGACGCTCGTGTGGCCAAAGAGCTCTTTATTGCAGGCTTTGTAACAGCGCATTTAGTACCATGTCACGTCAAAAATAGCATCACAGAAAGGTACAAAGCGGGGAAGCGTGTCGTCCGGCCTTAAATAACCAAGGCCGCGTGTACGTGGAACAAGTTCTAGTGCAATACTATCTCGCGAGTAAGCTTGTGAACCACTCATGTTTTTGGCAAGAAATCAGCCACCTGTGTAGCCTGTGTTGCAGTTCGTCGAAAGCAACAGAGCAGCAGCGTTTGAACTGGGTGACAATAAAAGGTTGGGTAAGCATTTCATTTACAATGGCTGCGCTCACGTGCCACTGCCGATGTAGACTGTGTGAAACCTTATACGCACGCTTCCGACTTTAACAGGCGCGACGCAGTGCTCACGGCACACCGAACAGCGTAGCCCTAAACGGAAGTAATTTAATTAATTGATTGTTCTTATTTCCAGGCACCAATATTTATTCTACAGTATTGTTCACCAACCATGTTGTTGTCTCGAGTCACCCTAAAATGGAATTGTATCAGATGATCTCGAGAGCCTGGAGTTTATAGGCACTGTTCATCTTTTCTATATATCTATTTATATAAAAGAGATGTGTTTATAGTTCTAATTATTGCTCCCTTTCATAGTATGGAGTTATCAATGAATATATCTCATAGTCACGATATATTTAAGTGCACAGAAATCTATCTCTACGGACTCTATCCCCGGTGTGACTACACTGAATGCACTGGACTCTGCCCGTAGGCTCTGGTCATTCTTTATACGCCACATATTGTACATGTGCATAGTGCTTCTGATCATTTTTCTATTTTCTTATTATTTGATTCGTTGTAGTTTTCCTTGTTTTTTGTGTGTTTTTTCAATACGACTATCGTGTTCATGAGAGAGTCGGCTCTAACGTAGCCTAACTTTCCATGCTTATTTTTTTTAATATATAAATTAAAAAAGAAGATCTTTTAAAGTAAGCTCAGGCGCTATTTTAATGTAGGGCCACGTGTGGCCCTCCAAAACAGGGCTAAGGTTACGCGCATGCAATCTTCCTTGTGCCTACGGCTTTTCAAAAAAAGGCTTGTACAGCGAATCGATGCAGTTTTCAATACAACAAAACTTGTTCCGGGTGCACCGACAGCTCTGGGACAGGATGAAATATTATTCAGTTTCACACGGCACGGTAAACTGCGCCCACAGTACCAGGTACTTCTCGGACCGGTCGATTCAGCGGGTCGTCTTCTTCGTTTTGATGTGCGATCGAAGAGATCGAAAAACGTGCGCTGCGGCTTATTCGCGCTAGCCGCAACACAAATGGAGGGGCCTTTTCCTTGCTCGGCACAAGGTTGAGTACCCCCTACACTATGCCACTTTAGCTCACTTACTATTCTAATTCGTTTCTTCTTTTCGCTTTGCTGTGTACCTACCAGGCTTTCCATACGCGATGATCAGTCACATTTACTGTTCAGTTCTCGACTGTCTCGACGTTTTAACAGTGAAGGTGGCGACCGTTAGTTCGTGAGCTGCTAACAGAAAATGATCACCATCAAGAGCCGGTACGCGCTGTCTTCGTCTTCTTCATCGTCGTCGTCTTCTTCATCCCCGGCTTCGCCCCCAGAACACGTGCGCCGATTTCTCAGGCGCGGGATGCAACAACTATGATGGGCGAGAGAACGAGTACAGAGAGAGAGAAAGAAAGAGAGAAAAAAAGAAAGAAAGAAACTTGGAGGACGCTTGAGCTTTGCCTTCAAGAGTAGAACGCGATAGCTTAATCGGGCCCCGTGCGCATCGCCTTCTCAATTGCTAGCCTAGCTTCGGTTCTTGGTGCACGCCTCAAACGTACTATAAGGAAACAAATGAGTGTGCGCGTAACGTAAGCCGTTTCAAAGTATCCTAGAATGCCTACTACAAGTACAGTTGTTAAGTGCCCACTACGCCGTAATTCTTACTTTTGCAAATCAGCGAAGGGCCCACTACGCGTACGTAAGGCAACGCGCGAATCGGCGCAGGTGTTCACTTTGTTGATGCTTTTGCTGCTGCTGATGATGATTAAATATGTCTGAGCGCTTTGTAATGGGCGGGCCCTTAGAACACCCAGTCCTTGCACAATGCACATGTTTTGATGCCTGGCGCGATTCTACGTTTCTGCCAAGCAATATTAAAAGCGTTAAACTCCTTCTACTACATGACATTCATATAGTGTTTTTTTTTTTTCGAAGCAGTTTCAAGAAATATTGTGGCTGTGTGGTAGAACGCCTGCTTGCCTCGCATACGGCCTGGGTTCGATCCTCAGTCGAGCCCAAAGATTTTTATTATTTATTTTTTTTTTCGTCTTTCTCGATTTTTCGGTCACGTACAACACGATGATTTTTCGCTCACGACAAACGACGCCGTCACCGACGCCGACGCCGACGCCGGAATTTCTGCGAAACGAGCTCTTTAACGCTATCGCGTTAAAAGAGATATAAAAATATAGAAACACAGAAATTCTAGAGCGAAAAAAGTTACAGTTTCGCCGCAAGGGCGAAGCAATGAATGCGATAGCAAGAAAAGCGGCCCGTGACGGACGCGCTGCTACGCTGCAAAAATATCTGCCCCCCGGCAGCTACTACCGCACGAGCAGACAGCGGAAGGGCAAGGTTCTCCCTGCGCAAATACTAGAAGAAGCGAGCAAGCAAGCCGACGACTTTTAAATGCGCCCGTTGCGCTCCTCCCGCCATCTCGCTGGTAATGAAGAAACGCTTATAAGCGCCTGCCGTCTCTGAGTCCTGCCAGTGGTAAAGGGCGTGTATATAACGCTGGCCGTTAGCCACCTGAAGGATCTGCGCTTTGTGGCGTAGTGGTTAGCGCCACGCGCTGCGGAGAGAGAGGTCGCTGGTTTAATTCCGCGCTTCGGAAACATTTTTCTTAATTATTTTTCTTTGGGACTTTTACATATATATACATATACATATACGGCGCATGACGGCAGCGGCCAAAACCAGCCGAGACTGTCCATATAATTGCTATCGCAATAAAAATTTTCTTCCCGAGGTTAGATTAGAACCCGAGTACCCACGATCCGAAGGCGTGCGGCGGAACCGCTCGGCTATCCGGGTACGCTAGCAGAGTATAGCATAGCATTGGATAGTATAGTACAGCAAGTGCGTGGGAAAGAGAATTGAGGGTGAGGAGAATGGAAAGGAGGAAGAGAGAGAGTAAAACATAGCATAGAAAGAAAGAGAAAGAGAGAAATAAAGAGAATGAAAGGCAGAAAGAGAAAACCGGAGAGAAAGACAGGGAATCAAAGAAAGAGAGAGAAAGAAATAGAGATAGAAAGAAAGAGGGAGCGAGAATACAGAGAGAGATCGAAAGGAAAGAAAAGCCGGCAGTTCCCACGCATTGTGGGAATCGATGTAATGCGAAGCAGCCAGCAAAGAGCTGCATACATCGTCTTGTATGTCATTGAGGAAAATGCGCGTCATGGTTTTCATGTTAACTCCTATTATTTATGTTCGTCACACAGTAACGTCGCGCAATACCAACTTCGGGGTCGATCAAGCTAGAGAAACGGCCGCCAGCGCCCCATGAGCGTGGCACGCAAGTCATGCTGTACATGACATACGTGTCATGACTTTCATGTTAGCTCGTGTTATTTATGTTCCTCACACGATCACATCGCAAGATACCAATTTTGGTGTATATCAAGCTAGCGAAACGGCCGCCAGCACCCCATGAGCGTGGCACGTAAGTCATGCTGTACATGACATGCGTGTCATGATTTTCATGTTAACTCGTGTTTTTATGTTCGTCACACAGTCACGTCGCGCAAAACCAATTCCTGGGTAGATCAAGCTAGCGAAACGGCCGCCAGCGCGCCATGATCGTGGCACGTAAGTCATGCTGTACATGACATGCGTGTCATTATTTTCATGTTAACTCGTGTTATTATGTTCGTCACATAGTCACGTCGCGCAATACCAATTTCGGGGTAGAAGTCAAGCTAGCGAAACGGCCGCCAGCGCCCCATGAGCGTGGCACGTAAGTCATGCTGTACGTGACATGCGTGTCATGATTTTCATGTTAACTCGTGTTTTTTATGTTCGCCACACAGTCATGTCACAAGATACCAATTTTGGTGTATATAAATCTAGCGAAACCGCCGCCAGCGCCCCATGAGCGTGGCACGTAAGTCATGCTGTACATGACATGCGTGTCATGATTTTCATGTTAACTCGTGTTATTTATGTTCGTTACACAGTCACGTCTAGCAATACCAATTTCTGGGTAGATCAAGCTAGCGAAGCCGCCGCCGGCGCCCCATGAGCGTGGCACGTAAGTCATGCTGTGCATGACATGCGAGTCATGATTGTCATGTTAACTCGTGTTTTTATGTTCGCCACACAGTCACGTCACAAGATACCAATTTTGGTGCATATAAATCTAGCGAAACCGCCGCCAGCGCCCCATGAGCGTGGCACGTAAGTCATGCTGTACATGACATGCGTGTCATGATTGTCATGTTAACTCGTGTTTTTATGTTCGTCACACAGTCACGTCGCGCAATACCAATTTCGTGGTACATCAAGCTAGCGATACGGCCGCCAGCGCTCCATGAGCGTGGCACGTAAGTCATGCTGTACATGACATGCGTGTCATGATTTTCATGTTAACTCGTGTTATTTATGTTCGTTACACAGTCACGTCGCGCAATACCAATTTCGTGGTACATCAAGCTAGCGATACGGCCGCCAGCGCTCCATGAGCGTGGCACCTAAGTCATGCTGTCAGTGCTGGGCAGTATCGAAGATACATGTATCTTAGATACTATCTTAGATACTCTATGGGTATCTTGTATCTGTATCGCGATACGTCTCGAAAGTTGAGTATCTGTATCTGTATTTCCGATACATTCGATAATGTATCGTGCATCTTAAGATACAAGATACTTCTATCGCAACACAACCGTGCGAAACAATAATCACTGGCCAAGCTCCGCTTCTTGAGCTGGTACTGGTGCCACTAAGCCATCTGAACAAGTATAAGGGCTGTGACGCAATTTTATTTTTCCGCCAGAGTCCTCCAGTGAGGGCAGAAGATGAGGAAGACAGGCACGCGGACGTCTACGCCCAGCCCACGTACCTTTTGTTTTGTCTATTTCTTTTCTTTTTAGTTACGCCAGTGCCGCGACACTTGCTCTTAGCCACTGCTTGCGCCGCGTACTCCACTGCGTGCAGCGTCTATCGCGCGAATTCTGATGTTGCTACAGTGTCGTTATTGAAGATTCTCTTGCGTCTTGCTCCGTAACGAAATGTGATGCGTGCAAGAATGGGGTTGCTTTGTGTCTCGTGGATTTTACACATCAGCGATTTGAAGGATCTCGTGGATGTAAAGCTTGACTTGCATGCAATGAATTACCTTTTATGCAAATGAGATGTGCAAACAACTATAGCACCACTGGTACTGATGCTAGATATTATAGAGCAAACATTTACCTCACAGAAAATATCTTGGCGTACCGTATTTTTCACTTCCTGCTACATTTATTCAAAGAATTTATGAAATCGTAACTTGATTATTAGCACAAGTGCTTTCTTGCTGTCATTTTGCATCCCATACATTACCTAGGTCTCTGTACTGTTTTTCTGGTCTGGTCACTGCAGTATGTCTTTTGTAACGCATTCCCAAAATAAAATATCTGCTTAATTCTTCTAACTCTCTGCTTTATATTTCTACTACTGTTTACCCATTTAGACGTTGCCAAGGCGATTTAGAAAACAAATATATACTTATGTAGGCGTCCCTTGAGTTACAGTACGAAGCATTCTGCTTATCGTTTAGGAAAATAGCGAAACTGAGTTTGCATTATAATAATGGAAATCATTAGGAGCCATCTTAAAGATGTTAGGAAGGGGATTCGAGAAACGTTGTTTTACTGAATGCTCCGTTTTACTCATGAGCGTCCCAACGAGCCGTTTCAGGCAATCTCCCATAGGCACTGAATTTTCTATTGTCTTAATAGGTAAGTTGACAATACTTCATGCTCATAGCTATTAAAGGCGCCGTCTGTATTGTGTTTCTGTACTCATTCAATGTGAATGTTTGATACAGAACCACCTCTCTATTTTACTTATATTAGTTTTCCAGTTTTAGGCCTTCTTAAATATTTTTCGTATTACTAATCGCCACCTAATGGGAGCTATAAGCGGCAATAGCGCGAATAATGGCGGTGTCCTCCGACGCTTTGTGCTACTATAGACGTCTCTGTGTTGCACATGTTTTCTCGTTGAAGAAAAATTGCTAAAAGACTACACGTTAGTGAGTATATCAACAAAGAATCCTGTACGCCAGCAGATAAGTAGAATATGAAAATTCATTGCTGTTTTACGTCATCTACATATGCACCAGGGGTCTCAAACTCAGCTTATAGCCAGCGGGCCACAGTCACAAAATTTAGTTCGAAGCGCCGGGACAGTGAAGATGGTGGGAGAGAGTTTGAACAAAATGACGTTGCCATTCGAAAGGAAGCCTTTCCCAGGTCTCACATATAGGTCATTTCTGAAGGGGATTTGGAGTCAGGATTCGAGAAACATCGATACCGATGTGCACAACGAGTGAATTCTGGACGCGGATTCTCAAATATAGAGTTTTTGTTCCACGGTTGTGTTTCAGCAGATCGTGACCACATGTTCCTCACGAAAGGAAAGCTTGAGACATGTCATGTCTGTGTAGCTCACGAACATACTTATCTAGAAAATAAAAACAAATGGGACGAAGATGGTCATGTGTGCGGGCGGGGCCGCTAGCGAAAGGTCTCAAACCCCTAGTGTACACTGCGCGTCCCCGTCCCCCCTCAAAAAAAAGTTCATACCAGCGTTGTTGCTGCTGTACACCTGTCCGGATATACGGTACTGTGCAAACTGTCTTTTACGGACAAGGTAAAAGACCACACCGGTATTTGCGCCGTCATGCGAAGGCTTCTTATAGAAGTTATTGTGATTATACAGCAACCCGCTAGCTGGTCGGCAAGCTGAGCAGCGACTCCCATCAATTACAAAAATGACAAGCAAGAGCCGCTGTCAGTGAAGAGCTCTCCTGTTAGGCAGCCAAAACAAACCTCCATAAGTTCTGTCGGAAGTAAACTAATGTACTTGGAGCAAGAAGGACAATACTTTTGAAATACTAACGCACATTTCATTAAAATGAAACAAAATTGGTCACATTAAAAAAAATTTTCAACCAAACGTTTTCGTGCATAGGCGTTCGATACTACAGTAGGGCGTCTATAATAACAAATTAGAGAATGTATCGAAGTATCTTAAGATACAATTGCCAAGTATCGTATCGGATACAATTATTACGGCAGTATCTTGTATCTGTATCTCCAATACTTCTTGCCTGAGTATCTTGTATCGTATCGCGATACAATTTCAAAGTATCTTTGCCCAGCCCTGCATGCTGTACATGACATGCGTGTCATGATTTTCATGTTAACTCGTGTTATTTATGTTCATTACACAGTCACGTCACAAGATACCAATTTTGGTGTATATCAAGCTAGCGAAACTGCCGCCAGCGCTCCATGAGCGTGGCACGTAAGTCATGCTGTACATGACATGCGTGTTATGATTTTCATGTTAACTCGTGTTATTTATGTTCATTACACAGTCACGTCACAAGATACCAATTTTGGTGTATATCAAGCTAGCGAAACTGCCGCCAGCGCCCCATGAGCGTGCCACGTAAGTCATGCTGTACATGACATGCGTGTCATGATTTTCATGTTGTCTCGTGTTATTTATGTTCGTTACACGGTCACGTCGCAAGATACCAATTTTGGTGTATATAAAGCTAGCGAAACGGCCGCCAGCGCACCATGAGCGTGGCACGTAAGTCATGCTGTGCATGAAATGCGTGTCATGATTTTCATGTTAACTCGTGTTATTTATGTTCGTCACACAGTCACGTCGCAAGATACCAGTTTTGGTGTATATCAAACTAGCGAAACGGCCGCCAGCGCGCCATGAGCGTAGCATGTAAATCATGCTGTACATGACTTCGTGTCATGATTTTCATGTTAAGACTTGTCATTTATGTTCGTCATACAGTCATGTTACGCCATACCAATTTTGGCGCGCATTCGATGAACCAAGCGACCAGGAGAGCACAAAGTCGTAGGCGGCTAGATAGATAGATAGATAGATAGATAGATAGATAGATAGATAGATAGATAGATAGATAGATAGATAGATAGATAGATAGATAGATAGATAGATAGATAGATAGATAGATAGATAGATAGATAGATACGCTCAAAGTCGCAGACGTTCGCTAAGAAATGCTTCGCATTTAAAAGAGAAAGAAAGATAGAAAGACCGAGAAAGAGAAAGAAATAAAAATAAACGGAGGCAGAAAAACATACACAAAAACAGAGAGACAAGAGAAAAAAGAAAGAAATAGAGGAAGAAAGGAAGAGAAAACTTGCAAAACTTAGGAAAAATTACACCATTTCCCGCTAAAGGGGACCATGAGGCGATGCGAAGCCGGAGCACTTGCACGATCGCGTTCCGTTGGCGTTCGTTGGGCATGCTACCGACCTCGCGTCGTGGAACGCGAAGAAGGACGCTGCGCGCGTCTTGTCTTCCCTCTAGCCTGGCCGTTAATTCTCACAGGGCGAGCGGGGAACGCGGTCGACAGGCGTGCGAGAGGGGGGCAACGTAGGAGAGGAGAGAGAGGGGGAGGGGACGCGCACGCGCTGGCGCTCATCGCGGCGTTGCGCAGGAGAGAATTTCGGCATGTCCAGCCCGCGTTTCCGAGGGAGAGGGGAGTGGAGTGGAGAGGGGGGAAGGGGAGAGAGAAAGTGGAGAGGGGAAGGGGAGAGGGAAAGTGGACAGGAGGAGTGGGGAGTGGGGAGGTGAGGAGGAGTGGGGAGTTTGAACTCCGCTATAAGATCCTTCGCATCTAAAAGAGCAACAGCCAGGACTACGTTGGTGCCCTCAGCTCCACTGCCTCTTTAGCATTGCGCCTTTAGTGCAAGCTACGCTAATTGTTTTTACAGCTAAGCTGCATATGGCTACGTTCTGGCGGATCGCATTCATGGACGAAGGATGCCTAGCACAACGATTTTCCGCCCACCTCTCTCGCCACAGGTTCCCCTAACACAAGTTACGTGAGCAAAACATGAAGGACGGTATAATATACACAAACAGCACTCCATTTTCAGACGTCTACCTTACATGTTCAATGAAGCACATCAGTTTTTTGTCTCTCTCTCTTTCTTTCGTGTATTCAACTTCTTCGATTTGTATTCAGACAAGAACAGAGAGAGAGAGAGAAATAGATGAAAAGGAAAAGGCAGGGAGGTTAACCTGGTGCGAGCGACTGGTTTGCTACCCTGCACAGGGGTGGGGATATAGGGGTCGGAAAGAGGACAGAGAGAGAGTAAGATAAAATAAAAACAAAACAAAACATCTACACATGCACACACATGCAGGACGTCCTGTCACAGCCGTTCTGATAGACCGGTTGAACGCAGAAAGCGCATTAGCGCCTGCACAATCCTGCGCCATTTGTCGGTGGCGCAGGATTCTTTCTTCCGAAAGAGTTCGGTCGTCCAATTTGTCAAGCGCAGGTTCGCAAAAGAACTATAAGGACCAAGCTAAGAATAATGTAAAAACATCACCGTACGAAATCAATCTGAACCGAAAAACGAAGCCATCCCTTCGCGACGACATTTAGCCGCGGGAACGTTCGTTAACTCTTACGGAAAAAGCGATTTCCGATTTCTCCGCACGTACACGCTTTCAGGACGCGGTCGGGTTCGTATCCATACAGACATAACGTGGCGAGAACTTAGTACGTGTTGCAACATCCCTAAATGTCTTCGTTGTAATAGGAGCGCGTTTTTTTCGTCGATTTCCTTCATTTACATTCGATGGTGCAATACTGAATGGGGTTGAGCGAGTCTTGATGGCAGTCAGCGCACTACACGAACAACTAACGGAACGTATATTGAGATGAGGGCACAGCGATGTCTTCGAAGTGAACTTTAGTACAGCACACTAATCTTGTACAAGCAGAAAACATACATATACACACAAGATAATAGTAAGGAAATACGAAAAGGGGGCGTCACCCAAATATATCTTGAACACCCCCGTCTCATAGAGCGCGCCACGTATAAGCTTATTTATAAGCTTATCTACCACGTATATAAGCTTATTTTTTCTCAGATATGCGAATAAAGTATGCTCATGAAAACGTGGTCAGAGCACACGGTATCACACCACTTTCTTAGGCATTGTGCGATTGCCACCATTCCAACTGAGCATATTGTGCTCAATTTCAAAAACTAAAAGCTATTAAACTAATGATTTTGTTTCCCCATTCCTACAATGCACATTTAATTTCAATAAAAATTTGTTTTTTCGCCAGGTGAAGAAGCATCATATTGATTTGAGCAGCATATCCGTAAGCTCCGAGTTTACCACCTGCGAATGCACCGCGGGCTGCAAAAATGTCCTTTGAACGCGCAAAACATTGCATATTTACTCATTTAGGATATAACCGGACCACGGAGTAGCGAATCCACGTGCCTCTCGAAAATCTCTCCCAGCTAAACGCGCTCGCGAGCGTGTGGAGGCAATCGTCGTGAAGTGCGCACAAGTCAGCCGAAGCGTGCGAACAAATGCAGCCAGAACCTCGGCGCATTTTTAGGAGGATGGCGAAAATTCCGCGGAATATTCGAGACCCACGCGAAAAGCGTGCGCAGCTGCTTCGCTTTTCTTTTGACTCAGATTGATCCCCTCATTTCTCTTGGCACGAGGCCGAGCGTGATTACGAAATCTATTGCGCACGTGCCCGCTACCGTTTGCGCAGGGAGGCCGTGGTAATAGGAATTTTCTCCCTTGCGAAATGTGTTTGAACAGAATGAGAAGACATGGCAAGACAATAAGCGTGAAACAAAGGCAGAGAAAGAGGGTAGAGAGAGGAGTAATCCCAGAAGGCGAGGGCTCAGGCAGGATACAACTCTCAAGGGCAACGCCCGTGGTATACCGATTGCAATTTGCAAATGGATGGGATAGAGTAACTGTTCGAAAGTGAACGATGCGCATAGAAGAGGGTGTTTGTTCCCGCTTCTAGTTGCTTCTAGGTGAGTATTTGCTTTGTCTGCTGATTCATATCCTATCGTATGACTACACTGATTAAATAGCGGACGCGCAGCAGATTTATGTGCGTTCTGACGAAGAATTCGTAATAACTGCCCTCTTTATTCCTCTTCCTGCAGTAGCTCGTTCACTTACTGCATTATGACAGGTTTACCGACATTTCACTCCATTTGTCGCGGCAACATCTGCTCACTTTATTTGTGGAATTGCGAAACTCTTTATGGATGAGGCAGGATTTCACGCAATACATTTTCAACTGGCGGACCGACACGGTAACGCGAACACAATGACTGTCTCGAATTTAAATGGTTTTGGCTTCGTTATTCAGCACGGCCTAGCAGTGATTGCTCTAACGCTTCATTGCATACTATACGAACGAACATAGCGTAGTGCTTGTCACCAGGCTCAGGTATTCGTGGCTGAATGACTGTGTGATAGATGCAAAAGCGTTCGTGTTGAAGAATCGCAGGTGACAGATCTGTCCTATCCTTAGAGGCACCAATATATGCTACTATCCCCTACGTGTGTGTATCATGTACGGTATTGGCGACGCTATACAAAGAGTTCTTATCTTTTTTTTTTTCATTCTGTTTAATCTTTCATCTTTTCCTCCACGACATTTACTCTGGTCAACCTTCTCGTCTTATATACTCTTTCTGTCGCTCTGTTCGATATCGAAAAACTTCTGAAATGTTCTTTCATAGAGAGAAGAATAATAAGAAACTTTACTTTTACTAGAAAGTCTCCGTGGCTCAATCTTTGGTGTTGCCCCGGTATGGCCTGCCACGGCTCTCCGGGCATGGTCTATAGGGTTGCCAGTTGGACTCCCAAATCCAGTTCAGAGAGTCGTGCGCCCCAAGTGAGTGCTTCTTTTGTGAGTCCTGGTAAGACCGCTTTGTCTGGGCGGTTGGTGCACTGGTGTGTTATTTGAGCAAGTGTCGCTGTGCGTTCGTTACCCCAAGGGACATGTCATGGTCGCGTATTTGTCTGAAAAGATGCCGTGTAAGCGGGATAGATGAAGGTATACGCGTTGGTTTGAAGGCCCCGCCAGTCCCTGGACTGTTGCTTATTGAAGCTCTTGGGAGTGAGAGCGTATCGTCTTCTTGTTAGACATTGATCGTCCAGTTATTGTCTGTTTGTGAGATATACACTACAGTGAGCAGTTTTATCTTTACTGACGTGAAAAAGTTTGAAGACAACCGAGACACATATGCGTCCAAAATTCTCTATAGAGTAGAAAAAAAGTAAAAGGTATAATAACTACGAGTGAGACTGATAGGCGCGCCAGAATTTCCGGCCCTGATACATACAACGGCCGTTGTTCCACTAGTTTTGATATCTGACAGGCTTCCGCTCGCGGATTTCTTTCGTTGAAGCATTGTGGATTTCCACACACTGCGGACTGCGATTCTCTCTGAAGCAATTGAGCGTCTATACAACCGGCGTTCAAAGCAGTTTACGCCTATAGGCGAGCGTCGTGGTTCCGCTAGACACGTAATGGTGATGGATTCGTTAGACTTATCGGTTTTTGTGTCTAACTCTGTATACAATGGCGACTACTCGAATACTAGTTCTTGGTTGCCGCTACGTTCAGAGCTAATTCTTGCCTATTTCTTTTTTTCACGCTGTCTCGTGCTAACAGTTTTATGCGTGCAGCGTCAGCATTTGTCGCACATGGGTTTCTAAGTTCATAAAAACAAGCTCGCACCGAGAATTTGCAGGTGTATCTAGTATGTTGAATGGCGATATTTCGGATGAGAAGATGAGACTATGCTGGCGTGTCGCGCCCCCGCGGGGTTATGTAATTACTGATAGAATTTTTGTGGTTTCATATGCAAAAATAATGATATATTTACGAGACACGCCGTAGCCGGGGACTCTGGAATAATTTTTACTACTTAAGGTTCCTTAACGTGCACCTAAGTCTAAGTACATGGGCGTTCTTGAATTTCGCCCCTACAGCAATTTCGCCTCCAGTTGCTTATTGCGTTTTAGCGTAGTTATTAGCAACTATAATAAAAGAGTAAATGAGCATGCATGACGAAGCTCATTACACAATTTCCTATTCTAAATACATATGTCCCCTAAACCCGCTTGGTAATAATGCACTTCATGAATTTCTCAATGGTGCTTATTACGAAACTTCTTTACAGCAACTGTGATATCTGGAACATCGGTAGCAAAACTTGTAAGGCCACAGAACGATGCAATATGCTGTGAAGACAAAGCGTTATTACTTTATGCGCAGACTGCCAGAGGTTATCCAGTTACGTGTACAGAAGCAAATATAATGTCCAAGCGCAGACTAATTCCCATGAACAGACAAATTAGCTGTTGTGGTAGCAGTATATCTGCAGCATTATGTAAGTGAGATTGTGTCTCAAGCGTAGTACGAGCGAGAATAAGTTAAGGTACTTCTTGCAAAACAATGCCCTCGAGACTAGTTTAGTGATCAGGTGATTAGGTCACCTAAACCAACCTTGTGGGGAACTCAAAAGCTTTCAGGGTGATTTTCACGCTGTAAACTATAGAACTTGCCTCGCAAGCGGCGGTGAACCACTTCCCGCGTATTCTTACAATGCCGCCTCTGAAGTTCAAGAATTAGGCACTGCCATCGCTTTAAAGGCTTCCATATTATGGGGAGACAAAGCCCATTTATCCCTCCTACATTTTCGGATCGGAAGTAACCTAGGCTTAGCAGCGTATTGTTTGTCGAATAGGACGGTCTTCACCACAGCTAGCACGGCGGTTCGAAACTCGGCCAGCCCAGCAGCCCCGTTCCTCACTTAGTTGTGCTGGGCCCAAATGCCCGCAAAGAGACATTCAAACATGTAATACAGCAGCTATGGGAGCCATCCAATTCTTCACTACGTTGACGGGTTCTTTCGATGTGGCGCCACGCCAGCGCGAGAACGCTGACAGAGCAGCCACGTTTGGTGAGCTCTTTCCGCGATGTTTGCAGTGAAAGACATCCCGATACAAAAGGCGCAAAGATCGACGCACGGGGCGTGGTGGTGCCTCTGACGAAGGGAACAAGTGCGCCGTGATCCAGATTTCCGATACGTCGCCGGCCGAACGAGCGCCTCTCTCCCCCGTCTCTCTTTCCTCTCGACATTGAAGCAGAAAAGAATGAAGAGGAAAGAGAGCCCAGCGGTGTGTGGTGCGAGTTCTTGTGCTTCTTATTTGTGAAGCCTATATAGGACTCATCAATGGCTGCTGCAGTGCCATCGAGAACCTCCGCGAGAACCGAACAGATGGAACCGACAGTGGTGCTACCATTGTCGCTAGATTGCTTCGGCAACTCATCTTCGAACGCGCTGTCGTCGGAGGCGCGTGCGCCCTTGGAGTGAACACAGAGTAGCTGAGGAGGAGCGATATTACCAGGACTGGAGAGTATACGTTTTCTTGCTAGGCAGGCTGCCGAGATACCGGAAGGTCTTCGTTTGTTTTTAGGGGCGAAGCTCCTTATGCCGTGGGTCTGTCCATCCTCCGTTTGTTTGTTTGTTTGTAGTAGCCACCTCTAGTTCGCGAGAAGCGCGCGTTCTGGTATGCAGTAGAAGAAGAAGACGACGTTGACGAGTGAGACTCTCGTGCGTGTTCGCCTGTGTGGCGTTCTTTCTTCTTTACTACGTCTCCTGTTTTCAACGACGCCCGAAGACAACATTGCAGAAGTAACGCGCCATGGGGCTCCCTCTTGGCGCGCTTTCTCTTTCGCTCGGAGTCGCCGGATGGAAGACAAGGCCCACCCACGAGATAGCCGTTAACTTTGCAGTGGTCGACCGTCTTGGCAAAAGATTGCCGTTCTCTTATGTTTTCTTTACTTGTTGTTGCCTTCTGTAGTTACCCGCCTACCATGCAAGCCTAGCTGGTTTTATGTCAAGCTTGTAGACGATGTGGAACGGGACCCCATACTTACTGCGGTGAACGTTCTCTGTCCTACCGAGACGGGGAACGCCAAAAGACCGTATATCAAAGGATACGTTCCAGTCGTGTGCATCGATGATGCAGAGCGTCCTGCAGGTGGTGTGGCGGTATTCGTCAAACAAACAGAAAAGGCACAAGATCTGAAACTACTGCCAACGACACAGAGCCACAACGGTGAATATGCTGCCATCGATTTTGACGGATGCATCATCATGACCATGTACCTTGCACCCAATTTGTCGAGTGCGATTATCAAGACATTCATTGGCACAGCATTGTGTAATTATGACAAGTACAAGAATAGACCATTTGTGTTAGTTGGTGACCTGAATGTCGATATTACCGAAAAGAACAATGAGTGGTTAATACAACATATGGCAGCCAAATATGCTCTCACGTGCACGTCTTTGATCATATGAAACCAACGACCATCCGAGGGACGTGTATAGATCCGGTATTTTCAAATTTCCAATTGCAACCCGTACAGGAACCGCTATCCCTTCATTTCACGGACCATGAAACCGTGATAATGAAGGGACAACGCAACCCAAGCATCATCTAACTAAGAAAAATAAAAGTTTGATGTTGGTGATATACACACTGTGTTTCTCACTCTTTATCTGATGATTGATGGGGCGTTACAAAGAAGATTCACTGTTTACCGATGATTCTCTCCGGAGCTTCGCCCCACTCATCATCATTCACCACGTGGATATGCTATGTTTTTTTTTGTTTTATTTCGTTTGTCCTGGTTGTCACACGGAACTTCTTCCTTCGCATGCCCTGTAGTTGTCATTAATTTCTTTGAACTTCGACGCGTCCTCCTTGAAACAACCTTTCATGTTGACACGGGCGCGATGTAGATTGATCACCCAGCTATATATATATATATATATATATATATATATATATATATATATATATATATATATATATATATATATATATATATATATATATATAGATATATATATATAAATAGATATATATATACGGTTGCAGGAGTGGTTGCGTCTGGTTGCCGTAGACGTATAAGTATGAGAGGTGACAGACGAAATTTTGTCTTGATAAAGTTCAGGCTATATGTATATATATATAGGCAGGCACACAGTGAAGAAGATCCTCCGTGAGAACCGTAACAACGGAAGCTTTTGTTTCGACAGTTTCGGCCAGAGACCGGGGTTCCTGATGAAGGCCAGCCTCTGGCCGACACTGTCGAAACAAAAACTTCCGTTGTTACTGTTCTTTGCACTCTGTCTCTGTTGTCGTCCTTTCCTGTTTTTCCGCGCCGTGCCACACGTCTTAATCGGGACTTCATGGACACGTGCCTCGAAGGCACAGAAGGCAACGAAATCGCTACTGAAGTACTTAGGGTCAACAGATCTTGAAAGAGCCTATGCTTGGGCATGTTGGTAATTCATGTTTCAATTTTTGAGCGCAGAAACGAACAAGCATGTTTTTCGTCGTTGTTCGTTTGTGCTCTAAAAAAGTGAAACGTCAACAGATCTGTGCCACCGCCTGTAGTGTTGATGGGCTCCCCCAGGTGTAGCTTTTATTCAGCAGGAATACGTATTTTACCGGATGCATACTTGCAACATTCAGCTTTTTCTCAGATATGTTTCATTGTCTGTTGCATTGGAGGTTCCTAGCGTAGTCACTGATAACAGAATACGGAGTGCGCGTTTGTTTTCAGATAAAAAAAAATGCAATGGATCTGTGAGTTGAGAAATGGTGTGGTTATGAACGATGGGAAAGATCATGTGTCACAAACGTTGTCGCAAAATAGCTATCTCATGCGCGCGTATTCAAATAAAGCGCAAATATAGATAACAGTCAAAAGCACCTTCAAATTTGTTTCGCTTGAAGCAATGGTTTTCATAACACGTAGATCGCTGGCAAATTAGAGATATCTAAGAAAAGTAAAACTAGCGGAACACTTTTTGGCAATATCCCTTTTGCAACACGACAAATCTTGGAATAGCTGCCCTGTCGGCAAACATCAGCGTAAAATAAATATAAACATCAAATCAACTGCTCACCTCACGTGCTTCTAATATGAGCAGAATATCAACACCAACTAGACATTTAGTGGAAAGTGGTTACGTAACAGGGGACACCTGCGAAGCCTTAAAGTCCACGGGGTGTAACGCGATTAGTAAGAGAGAGAAAACTGTGTTATCAATTGGGATACGATAGAACTTACCAAAAATGCTACCATCTAAAATACGTTGCTCAATTTCTAGCGACTACTCTCGTACACGCTATACCATCGCCTCAATAGCCTGCAGCTCTTAAGCGTGCGGCAATGTAAGCTGGTTCCGACACTAAGCAGCGCTTACGTAAAGGATTAATAGTCGCCCTGCATTAATTCCCTGCTACTCGCAATCCATTTCTTGTGGTCGGGGCTATGCGTTTGCAGTAGCGGACCTGGCTGAAACGGCTCGCTGATGTGGCGTGAGCAGGTTCGGTGCACGCGTGCCTCAGTTTCAAGGTATTCAGGAAAAGGGGGGGTGGATTGTTACCCCGCAACCGAGGCGCAGGTGTCCCGCACAGTCTGGCCTCGTGTTTTTCTTTCGTACTTAACGGTATGCCCAAAAGAGTTCTGTATCATTTTCTCCGTTAGAGAAGCGAGCGAGTGCACGTATCTGCGAAAGTTGCCTCGGTCGTAGCGTTTCTTCTCTATTTTTTTTCTTCTTTTTACAGAGATTAAACAAACAACAAGTGAAGCGTAAATGCGATTGCATCGGTATTTCGGAAAAAGGTTGCTGAATGCGGTACGTGAAAAAAAGAATTAGGGAGGGGCGAAGCATGTAGGGAAGGGTGTTTCAACTCCACTAACGTGAAATCTGGGGAGGGGCGAAGCATGCAGTGTGCGCCGGTGTTTCCCACAGCAAAATCGCTGCTAACGGGCAATGAGAGACAGAAGAAAAAGAACGACAGCCTGACCAAGGTAGTTCGCCACATTGTTTCGGGAGAGATTTTTTTGATGAGGCACGAGTGGTGCCAAGCCTGAAACCGGGCATGTAGGGAAGCGTGTTTCAGCTCCACTAGCATCGTCGGAAAACTGCATCGGAATGCAGCTTACCCTAAGGTGGTTCTTATTATTACCATTATTCTCTAGAAGCCCGGCTTCAGTTTCCTATGGCATGCAGGGAAGGGTGTATAAGCTCCAATAACGTCATCGCCTATTAGTCATTTTAACATATGGTGTAGTAGCGCAAATTCGACAGGGGACAAAGAGGACAAGAAGAAACACGACACTCGCTACGGAACAGCGGTGGAACAGCGGCGTCCTCAGCCAGCAGAGGCAAAAAATGCGATGCCGAGCTCAAAGGCGAGGTTGCGAGCCAGTGAAACAGAAAATGAATTCACGTGGGAGCACGAAAGTCATCTCCTCTAAGACGGCGTTATGGCGTTAATCAAATTTTAGTTCAGAGACAGCGGAAATGCTTAACTTAGGTGATTCGTACCATCTTACCTGAGAACACTCAGTTTCCTCCGGCCCTTCCCTTCCTAGGAGCTCACAAAATTTCAAACGACGGTCCTTCAAACCGCGTATGTATTTGGGCGACCAGAATATGGCACACAAGTCAGGATGCGCTCTTCCTGGCTACAATACAGCGTCTGGTATAGAGAAGATATATAATAAAATTAAGATAACCGCTTAGTTGTGTCTCTTTTCTTCCCAAGAAAGCTTCTTGGGATGAATATATATATATATATATATATATTTCGGCATCTAAGCCAATGGTATTGTTATATTTTACCTCTGTTTATCATCTCCTTGATATGTAATATATATTATAAAGTACTAACAAAAGGAACTGAAAACCATGTGCTACGAATACACTGCCTCTTTTTTTATGCAGTAAATTCAGTCGGTTTGTACTGCCCCCATAGCAAAATAATGCAATGGTGGGACTAAACTTCAAAAATTTTTTTCTTCACTAAAACAAAAACTACTTCGATTAAACTTTCTGTGGACGAAGGTGTTGTAATTCTCAATCGTATGCGCTTTTCCGCTTATTTTTTCTTGGACCACCGCAGGGTGCTACAGACGTCTGAACATAGGCCAATGTAGCATTTTTTCGAAGTTCAGGATTTTATTTTAGAGCCTGTGCGCCGCACACAGGCAAAACAAAAACTTTAGAAGATAGTACGTTTTATGGAGAGTTCTATAAATATAATTGATGTACTTGGTCTACAATCGTCTTTTGTAAAAAAATTCCCAAAAACGCAGCAACTTACTCAATTTTACCTACGCGCCAAGGAGTGAAAAATATAAAGCTACTCTAAGCAACTATCCTATAATAAAAGCGCGATGCTCTAAAAACACAAAAAAGCTAGTTTCGAATGAATGCGTGAAACGGTCCATTTATAGCGAAGTTTTCTTTCGTACCTGGTTTTCCACCATATCGAGAAGTTCAAATGGCGCTCACGTGCCCGAAAAATTTTTGCCGCTCAAAATATTTTGGGAAAATACTGTAGAACTAATGTCTATATGTGTGTAATTTTCTCAGATTTTTTCAGAGAAATCGATTTTTGTCGAGCGCCCAGACTGGGACAGTTGGCATGGAATGACCCTATATATATATATATATATATATATATAGGCTACCCGCTGCTGAAACAGAAAACAGAAAAACAACGTAAGCAAACTATAGCTCAATTATGCCGTTAATTATTACGTAAGACCATGTAACTTAATGCAATGTTTCCCAACTTTATCACAACATTGTGGCAGCGTGTCTGCTTCTTTCGATCCCGCAGTATTTTTATCACTTATTATAGGAACGTACAAAGCACACAATGTCAATATACTACTCGTGGAAAAATCTGTGCTCTTGCTAAAAAACACTAAACATGCAGGATTAAGCGATTTTTCGCCAAGGCCAAAAATAATTAAAATAAAAAGAAAAATGATTAAACTATGCTATCATAATCAGGAAAGATCAGCGCCTTGAGATTCAGAAAAATGTTGTTTGGCAGTAATGGCTCAAGCCTGTAACTTTATATAAATTATTTAGCACGGCACAGTTTTAGTTTTGTGCCGAAATTTCGAAGCGGCCTGTAGGCAACAGAAATTTTTTACCGAAATATAACACCTCAATAACTACTTCTGACATTCACATATAAAAGCCCGATTTTTTTTAACAATTTACCCGTTACACTTGATTACACTTGATATAGCATAAGCCACACACATACACATACACACACACACACACACACACGCACG
The DNA here is from genome assembly GCF_013339695.2 of Rhipicephalus sanguineus. Lineage (NCBI taxonomy): Eukaryota > Metazoa > Arthropoda > Arachnida > Ixodida > Ixodidae > Rhipicephalus > Rhipicephalus sanguineus. The sequence goes on from NC_051178.1 coordinate 225,437,702, forward strand.
CACGCACATACATACATACATACATACATACATACATACATACATACATACATACATACATACATACATACATACATACATACATACATACATACATACATACATACATACATACATACATACATACATACATACATACATACATACATACATACATACATACATACATACATACATACATACATACATACATACATATAACGACAGAAAATGTCGAGCAGACAAGTCAAATCGGAATACGCCAGTGCGATAATTGCTGTCTTTTTCTGCGCTAACTTTACCCTTACATTATACTTATTTTACGATTTTACACTCTTGAATGTCTCGGCCACACTGACGCTTTCATGGCGCTTCTCAACGTGGATGGTGTGGCACTGATGGCTATGCATTGGAGCACGAAATGGAACAGCGGTGTCCTCGGCCAGCAGAGGCAAAAAGTGCGATGCCGAGCTCAAAGGCGAGGTTGCGAGCCAGTGAAACAGAAAATGAATTCACGTGGGAGCACGAAAAAAAAAAAACGGTGAAACAGGCGAAACACGCTAAAAGGGGGGCTCGGCTGTTTCCAGCCACCACTCGACTGTTTCTGATCTCAAAACAAATGACTTTTTTCTTTTTTTCCTTTTAGAGTGCTCTTCGAAGTTGGGCATGCGGAACCGAACATTCAATTCAGCTTTCAGTCTATTACGATCTGCCATCTACATGCTTCCACTGCGATGCTTTCTGCGTTTCTTCCTTATTGACAATATTTGTCTCCTGTAATTACGCGTTTGTTTCCGCCACTCGTGCTCCTTATATTTTTTCGACGAGAAAAGAATGGCACGTCTTACTCCCTTCCAAAGAGTAACCGCCAACCAGAAGTTGCAGCGCCGAGCAACGAATTTCGCATATTCAACCACACTCGTCAATGAGCAAGGTAGGCAATAAAGCTTCGCTTTAAAATATTACCACCATAAGCTGTCACTGTCCAGAAAGTGAAAAATTGCAAATACTACATCTCACTGACGTCTGAATAAGAGGCTAGTGTGTTAGTGTTTTTTTTTTTTGTTCCCTTTCTTAGACACATCAGAACTTTATGATTTTGTAATAGCCGGCTCTAACGCAGCCCACCTTCACACGATTTCGTATCTTAATAAAAAGAAAGTTTTATTCAAAGAAGCTGCGGATAAAAAAAAATGTGGTAAGCCCAGGCTATCCAGAGGGCCCAGGAAAGGGCGGAGCGTCACGGCGTTCTGTCCTCTACGTGGGCGCGGCCAGCAGTTACAACGGCCTCCCGTTAGGGGGTCGTAACTCCTCAGGATCCAATAAAGTTCGTTGTCTGTCTGTCTGTCTGTCTGTCTGGTAAGCAAAATGTATTTCTTGAGTGAGTCTGAGTGAGCTTTAATTTTTTTGCCGATCTATGATATGTGTATTAGATGTGTGCTGGAAGGCCTGTGTTGCGTATGAATTGAAGCAGTGTCTTGTGGAATCTGCTATCATATATCATGTCGCAACTCCCTCTTTCACTTAGGAAGCCACGAGGGCGTCTTTCATACATTTTCGTTATTTGTATCAATTTTAGATGCGAAGTATCATATGGCGGAGCTCAATACAGGGGTGGTGGTGGTGTGCGGCGTGACCACCCTTACTGCGCATGCGCATACCCTCTCCCCTCCCCCTGTCCACTTCCCCTCTCCCCTTGTGTTTTTGGTTTAATTCATAACAACCTGTACATAGCGGATGGAGGCGCGACGTGATAACGCGATAGCGTTAAAGATCTCGTGTCGCATGCGCCGTCGGTGTCGGCGGGGTGGTCCGTGAGCGAAAAATCTTGATGGATGCAAAGAACAAGGTAGCCAGGGTTCGAGCAGGAATCGAAGCTAAACAGTACCACAGATACCATCAGTAGCAACGATGATTCATTGCTGCCATCCGCTACCTCGTTGGGTGTCCTGTTCTCTCAGCCGTGACTTTGGTGACAGCACAGAAGTTTCAGGACATAGTATGTTGGTGAGTCGTAGGCCCAATAACGCTATCGCTTTACGCTGTTAAATGCAAAGCTTGAGCGCCCTTCAAGTCTTTTCCGGTGCCGTCAGAAGCGACGAGCAAATCGACCGAGAAGAGAACTATATATCATTAGGTTTCATTGATAGGTATACATTTATTGAATAAATATATGTATAATTAAGTTTACGTATATATCTGCTAAGGGTTTAAGGTCAGCCTTGGATGTGGTGACTCAGTGACTTGCAAAAGTTCAAATTGCCGTCTCAATGTGGCATCAATGAATTATTTGGGGATGCTGCTGTTTGGTTTGCGATGTAGTCGCGACATCTTTAAACACTGCGATACTACAGCGGGGAATAACGTTTCACTGAAAGATTCCTCCAATTAAATTTGTGGGAACCACGCCCACCGGCTATCGCGAGATAGCGCCACGTGGTGCGTAGAGGCGGTGCGCGTGGCCCAGCTGCGCGGCTTAAAAGGAGCAGCCGGCGCGCTGCCCAGGGGAGACGTGCCTGGGCTGCCAGGAAGGACGGATGCTGCCACCCGCGCTGGCCGCTTGCTGCTGCCGCCGATGATGGTCGCCGCCTCGTCGTCTCGTATCCCTGGACTGACCCCGCCGTATGCAGCGTAGAGTTAAATAAATTATTGTTGTTGTGAGTTGAAGCCTCCGTCGTCCTTGCTTTAACTACGGACGGGACGCAGCAAGCCCCGTACCCACAAGTTCCAGCATTTTACGTACCAGAATTTAGATCCGATTGTGAGACACGCTGTGAAGGGGGACTGCGCATTAATTTGGACAACCTCGGGTTGTTAAACGCCAACTTAAATACACGAACACTGGTTTTCACACTGTTTCCTAGCAGCACCTTGTACCAACAAGACACCCTTCTTCAACACTGGTGTCTTCTTTTCATGTATTTCGACCCCCATGCAAGTTCGCCCGCCGTTTCCGGGATCTGAACCGGCCTCTTTGAGCTTAGCAGCTCAGCACCTTAGCCGCTAATCTACTACAGCGGGTATTCAAATATTTTTCCGCAATTTATCTGTGCGTGCACATTACTTGCGCTGTCTATCCTTCTTCATTCATCCATTTCTTTCCTCCCCTACGCCCTTCCCCGAGTAGGATAGCAAACCTGGTGCAAGCTGGTCAAAAGACATGCCCTTCCTTTGCCTCTCTCTGTCTCAAGCGCCATAATAACAGCGTTAACCGCAACCACGTGCCAGCCTCATTTGGAAATCGAAAGGGACACATGGTAGCAGAAACGACGCCACCATAAGCTTCAGCTCTAAAGACTTCGCTCTTTAATTCATCTGGTTCGTAACCTACGCCAACCTAGTTTAACGTTTCATGCTGCGCTATAGAAGTAATTATCCACGTGCGAAAACCGAAATAGCTTAGGACCCTCGAATACTCGCGCCATGCGCATTTCGCGGAATATGTACAGGCCACCTAATTGCATAAACTTCACGGCAAGCAGAAGGTAAGGAAGGGGCCGCCAGAGGTGCGTGTTAGAGGCCGAGATTAAAGAGTCGTTTAAACTTTTAGCCCCGTTAACCAGCTAAAAGCTCTTCTCTAAATGTTTCCACGTGCTCTGCTAACTGCAAGCGGCCGGCGTGCGAGCAAGTGGCCATAGTGCATGCAGCACGAATTTATAGATATTTCGCGTCGAGCCCCATAAAAAAAGAACAAAAAAAAGAACATGCCAGGTCTGCACTCAACGTGCAGCGCAGTCACAGCGAAAGCTGGAAGGGCGGCCTTTCCAGAGCCCGTTCTAAACTCTCTCGGGACAGCTAATACAAGTACACATGCAAGGTATCCACTACGCCATAAATCATAATTTTTGGGAAGTATAGGGAAGCACCCACTACGCCATTATTCGTCTTCCTCCGGATAAACAAGGAATCCGCTACACATATGTAGCACATTATGCGCGCTTTGTTGATTGTGCATGTGGCTGATGACGATGAAGAACTACGGCTAAGCGCTTTGTAGTGGGTGGGAAGCTTTAAACCACACATTCTTTGCGCAGTTAGCATTGTGTGACGCCTTGTTATTTTACGCTTCTGCCACGCTATATTACATATTAACACGATTCCCTGCCTGACATGACGCCTGTATAGGGTCGTTTTGCAAAGGAGTTTCAACCACCAGCGAGGCTCTGTGGTAATTCTTTCAGACCCTCATGGAATTCGGTATTTCGCAATAGACAATGAGGACGGACTACCCTTTGACCTAATCATGATGATTGGCTTGCAGAGTATATGACGCTCACGAATGGCTGGATTTTATTGTGACCCGGATAGAAGACCAGCGAGACAGTATTTTCAAGCAAGTATGGCCCGGTTTCTCGAGGTAGAAAAAACAAAAGAATGCGTTCCTTCATGGTTGACTAGGGTAGAAACCCTGCTTACTATGAAGGAATTTTAAATCACAATGTTGGTTATCCAGTGGTTGACGGTCGATCTGTGCCTACACGTTTGTGGTGTCTTGTAACATAATTCTGTTGTCTCCGTTTTTGTGATGTAGTACAACCGGAAATAAAGGGGAAAAAAACAGCGAGGCTCTTTGGTAGAATACTCAACCGCCACGCAGAGGGCTCGGTTTCAAATCCCATCCGATCGTGAATATTTTTTTTCTACTTGTTTTTTTTTTTGTAATTTTGCGCGATATAGGTTACGGACACCGGCGGTGGCAGCGGACAACTACGGCACTGTCTTTGTGATCCAGTAACAGCTTTCGATGTAAAACACGAATCAAATCAGGCGCAAGGCCGCTCTTACAATGAACGAAAGAAATAAAAGCGTCCCCAACGAAACTGCATTGTTTGTTCAAGATTTTACGCGTGAACCTTTTGGCGCTAAATGCGGCAGTTTCTGTGCCAATAGGCGCAAATAGCATGCATTCGCAATCAACTGTGAGCTGTCCCGAGCGCCATTCACCTGTTGTTCTTTTTAATACTAACATGAAGTGAAAGCCGACCACTCGTCGCAGTTTATTCAGAGATAGCAGCGTTCTCGACGTCATACCAGGAAGGCAAAAGTTATAATCTCCCGAATTACTTTTGGTAGCCTTTTCCGAAATTTTTTGTGTACAGACATCGGAGAGTAGCATTTTCTAATTCCAAGACATTTAAGAGGTCTTTTCAGGCTGCACGTGCAATACGGTGACATAGGAAGTAGCGAGGACAGCCAGCTGTGGGACTGGGCTAGCGCATGTACGCGTCACAGTCACGCCTAGACTCACATACGTACGTATATATATACATATATATATATATATATATATATATATATATATATATATATATATATATATATATATATATATATATATATATATATATATATATATATATATATATATATATATATATATATATTCGGCCGCGCCTTGCGAAAGGCAGTGGCTAGACGTGTAAAGGACCGGTTGCATATAGAAATACAAAAAGGAGTGCGCGTGGCAGTATCATCCAGTGATCTTATGCTCATGCGGAGAACGTCAGAAAGACTGTGCCAGTCATTCACGTGTGTGCAGTTTGCCTATGGCCACTAGCATTATTCGGGCGTGAACTGCTAGTGTTTCGCCACAAATTACGCAACGGAAATTTCACGTTTGCTCGAGCTCGACTAAACCAATTGAAACCACATGACTTCATTAAGAGTGAATTTTTATTTAGCGGACAGTACGCATTAGTGCTTTACGATCTTCACGCCTGCGCAATTACTTCGTGACATTGAAACAGTCAAGAAACATTACGCCAGCTTCACCATGGTATGCGAAACCAGCCGTTTATCATGGAATTGCTGCTCACAAAAACTCTCACACGCGAACGTGCAGTTGAGGTGCCAGAGTGCCACAAAGTAAACCTTATATCGACCTTCGAGAAGCAATGAGAAAAGTACAAACGGAGTGCAGACACTGATTTTCGCTGAAAGCTGCGCTAGGACACGAAAACTTCGATAACTTTGTTTAAGAACATCGGAACAACGTGAAGCGCAGTGACAGCGGCCTGCACGTAGGCCCTGACCACATTGGTGAAAGCTGCAGTTGTAGCAAAAATCGCTGAACAAGTCGCTAGGGAAGATAACACTTCCGCCGGAGCTTCCGGCACCGTGCTCAGTTAGTGTCGAACACGAAAGTGGTTCGACGCTGAAGCCGGAACAAAGAGCAGGGAAACGAAAATAAAGCAGTGAAAGCGGCCACAAAAATAGACAGAACACAAGAGCACCAAATAGAGGCTGCGTGCACTATAAGAAATGTTTCGCAACTTCCTCCGCTTCTTCTCAACTGTGGTTCCGGCATACTTCCGGACGGAAGTTGATTCAGTGAACTTCGTCAACTTTTCTAGCGATTCCACCTAAGAATAATTTATCTGCTGTTCAGTGCTGGCTCTGCAAGCAGTCGCTTGGGAAAGGCTCAGTCTCTATATGGATGAATGGCGGACGTCACTGTCACGTGGTCACGTCGCTAAGGTTGCACTACAGTGCGCATGTCGCGAAGGGTGCTCTCATGGGTGGACGGAAAGCCAACTAAATGAACGCCAACTTCTGTTTTCCATACGCCGAGCTGGACGCATTCTGAAGCCATAAATGATGATCAGTGACATGGAGCTTACAACCTACAGAAAATAAGTTTATTATACAAGAGCGTAATGCCAAACAACACCTGAATGCCAAACACGAGATAAAAAACGCAAAGCTAGAAATCTAGATAAAGGAAGATGAAACAAATGTAAAATGCGGGATATACGAGGGCAAAACCAGAGTATTTATATCTCTATGGTAGTTACTCTCCTCAAAGTGTCGCGATATGATTAAGGACTTCGACTCGCTTCTTCACGCCGATGTCCGTCACCCAATGACAAGGGATTTGACCTTAAATTAGCCAGGTCAAACGGCAGAAAGAGTACTGTACCACGCGATCACTCCTGTTTTTTTCGTGTTTTTTTCTTGGGGGGGGGGGGGGTCAGTGGTGTGTGAGAAGAGGCCAATTACCGCACCTGCGACCTTCGAAAACGTCGCAGGCTTGGTCCCTGCCAGCGGCAAGTTGTTTTTTCGTCCACTTTAATTTCTTCATATTTACATCACAATTGAATCAATACACTTAAAACAGTGCAATTAACTCTCCCTATACCTTCCATGGCTTCATTATCTGCTGGTTTTCATTAAGGTTGTTTCAAGCAAAGAAACGAGCCATCGAAAATTCCCTTCCTTCCTTCAGGCTTAAACTAAGACGCATACCGCATGGGGAGGAGGACATCTTTTTTACAAATGGTGTAGGAAGAAAGCCAAAAAAAAGGCAAAGGAAAGGCAAGAAAGTTAACCAGGTTGCAACCGGTTTGCTACCCTACGCGGGGGAGGATGGAGGGTCAGGAAAAGAACAAAGAAAGGTAGAAGCGAAGAGGGAATGAGGGATAAGCGAGCACAAATTGGTAAAGCGTGTTTATGGCTTTAGGGGTATATAGGTGCGTATTGCATCACTTTATTATAGTGAACGGTTTGGTATAGAGCTGTCACCTTTTTCGGGTCACAATACTTGACATTAATTGGCTAGGATGCGCTTCTTGTTGAATAGAACGGTTACACTTATTCCTGCTTGCTCCCAATATGTATGGATATTACCTTAGAAGGCACAGTCGAGAAAGGGTTTTGACTAATAAAGAAAGCCACGGAGAGAACAAAACAATTCATTGAGCAATGAAGTCTGTAGGCGTGACCACCGGTGATACATGAATGTCGACACTCGTGGCTTGGATTCCTCTAGTGCACCTGTAGAGCTGTAGCAGCCGTATAAGTTTAAAAAAGAAAGACTATAAGTTAGTTTGACTCTCTGATCTCCTTCGCTATGTATGCGGTAGCAGAACGTGAACGTGTATGCTTTCTGATCTAATGGCGGTTAAACATAAACCGAGATATTACTGAAGCTTTCAGCTGTGTTATCTTGTCATAAATACGTGTGTCGTCATGCGGGAGTGGGGTGTCGCGGCAACTACGAATGTCTGAAGGAATAAATACGACCGTAATATATTCCGACGCATAAATTTCATTCGCCCTCTGTGGGATAAGACACGGGCGCCTTACTATATATGCATAACGATTGCCAAATCAGCGTACACCGAAATGAAGTGCCGTCCCACGTACGTTGGTACTGTCCCGAAGTGAGAATAAATTATAACTTGCAGATGCTTCGCCGCTTCTATTTCAAAACTACAGGATGAAGTGTTCTACTTTCGTCCTTAATTCTGGGAGTGCGGCATGACATGCTAACGTAAGTTGGCACGTGAGTAATAAACAGCCTTAAGTTGCGGAGATTTGCATCTTCTATAATGAAGCTGTTAAGAAAGTTTTTGCATGCATACCTGATATTACCGCAAAAGTGGTTCACTTGTGTGAGATGTACGGCAGCGTGTGACAGTGAGAACGAAAACTTGTGCGCAGCGTTGCACATTGCCAGAAAAATTTTGTGAATGCCGTATGCAGATGGATTTCTTCAAGATGCTTCTGTGTTCAGCTTTACCTAAACCTAGCCTATGCGAATACCTTGACAATTAGGATTCATCATATTCATCCCATATCATCATCAGCCTGTCCACGCCCACTGCAGGGCAAAGGCTTCTCCCACGTTCCGCCAATCAACCCGGTCCTGTGCTTTCTGCTGCCACGTTATACCTACAAACTTCTTAATCTCATCTACCCACCTAATTCTCTGTCTCCCCCTCACGCGTTTGCCATCTCTTGGAATCCAGTCAGTTACCCTCAATGACCACCGGTCATCCTGTCGACGTGCTACGTGCCCCGCCCATATCCATTTCTTCTTGATTTCAACTATAATATCCTTAACCCCCGTTTGTTCCCTGACACACTCTGCTCTATTCCTGTCTCTTAAGGTTACATCTATCATTTTCCTTTCCATCGCTCGCTGCGTCGTTTTCAATTTAAGTTGAACCCTCTTTGTAAGTCTCCAGGTTTCTGCTCCGTAGGTAAGTACCGGTAAGATGCAGCTGTTGTATACCTTCCTCTTGAGGGATAGTGGTAGACTACCATTCATGATTTGATAATGCTTGCCGAATGAGCCCCATCCCATCCTTATTCTTCTAGTTATTTCACTCTCATGGTTCGGCTCCGCGGTTACTACCTGTCCTAAGTAGACGTACTCCTTTACAACTTCCAGTGTCTCGCCACCCATCACAAAGCGCTGTTCTCTGCCAAGATTGTTCCACATTACTTTAGTTCTGCTAACGTTGGAGTTCCCGTAGAGGTTGCGCATTAATGAGTGCTTCATTCATCATGTTTGCCTACAGACTCCATCGAGAGTTACCCTTAGTTGAGCCGTTACTGTTCGACCCCTACCAGTTGAATGTTAAATGAATAATTTAGTTTATTTGTGGCACAGTTAATCGAACCAGATAAAGAGTACACTCCTGGCCGATAGAGCATGAGAGCATAGACACGAGCCGACAGTCATACCTGATGCATGTTTCGGAAGCATGCTTCGATATTGCGTGTTCCTTAATATGGAAATAAACATTACCCAGCCACATTACCCAGAAGTAGGCTGACTGAGCCTTTCGACGTAGACCCAAGCGCAGGATATGTGACGATGGAGCTTCGACATAAAACGAGGTCGTATATAAACTTGATGCTCCGATTACACTATGACCATAACTTTCCGTTTAGCTTCTCTCCTGCATATCACTATTTCCTTTGAATCTGCAGAAGGATAGGCGAGAAATGTTAGAAAATAAGGTTTTCTGAGAATGGACAGATTTAGTTATTGTATTCGGATTCATTCGCAGTTCTGTACGCCACGCGGTATGGTATCAATCCGAAAGGTGCGAAGGCGGCTCGTCCCTCAACAAATATCCGCTTGATAATCAATTCGGAGTCACGAAGGCGCGAAGACCTGGATGCGTCGATTCGAATTCGACGCGATGGTTGGCGAAGCCGAATCACAGAGGGGAGAATGGCTAGAAGAGTGCATAGAAGAACCTTCGCACGGCAGTTGTTAAACCCAGCTTGCGACGATGGCAAACGGCGCCCACAGAGGGACGGCTAGCGAATTAATAGCTTCCGCCTAAGAAGATTTTGGGGACTGAGCGCTTTCTGTCAGCTTCGGAGAAGCCGGGAAGTTCGGCTAAACTATAGCGCTTGCCAAGACCATTCTGGCACTCGTAATGCAAACATACGTAACACCACAGCGTGCAGCGACCCGCAAGACCAGGAAACCAACAAAGCAATCCGCTACGAGGGCGCGCACGGCTGTGTGCTCAGTCTATTCTTTGGCCACCGATTCAGCTTTACGCCAGACATCGTCGCTGCCATCAATTGCGCGACACCCGAACAACAGCACCCCGGAGACGCGAGAGAAAAAGAATGGCTCCCAGTGTGACCGCTCTTTTTCTCTCGGACCAAAATTTACGCTCCCTCGGAGACTCTTTCCTCTTTCCCGTGAACAAAGAAGCGACGTCGGAAGGCCAGTTTCGCTTCGATCACTAAACACAGTCGTATAATGCACGTATACTTAGCGATAAATTCATTACGAGCAACTGCTGTGGCGTTGCAGGCACATACAGCGCATGCAAGGCAAATAACTTAGTTTATTTGGCGCGGCTATATAAACATATCGCGGATAAAGGCAGTAAGACGGCAAAGAGATCATCAGTTTAACTTGAGTTCAGCGGTAGCTTTAAATTAGCATGAACGTCAGAATGTATGAGCGTCCCTTCCAACTGTCCTCGCTTTCTTTTTATGTTTAATAATAAGATCTGGGGTGTTACGTTCCAGAACCACAGTGTTATGGGGTACGCCGTAGTGGATGACTGCAGATGTTTTGTCCACCCGGGGTTCTTTCACGTGCAGCTAAATCTAAACACACGCGCCTCTAGCATTTCCCCTCCATCGAAATGCGACCGCCACGGCCGGGTTCCAACCCCAGACTTGCTTAAGAGTACGAAGACCAAGTTAGAGAAGATTTTTTTAACTTTATGTCATGCTCATCAAAGAAGTAATGTTTCATCAGGTTGTCGTTGCTGCTTTCGTTATCATCGTCACACCACGAAAGGCACGCAACGGATTTCAGTGACGAACTACTCTCGTGGCTTTTATTTTTCTCTTAAACCTCTTTGGCAATTCCTATTTCTCTTTATAGCACAGCGACTTTTGAAATACGTGGTGGTGTGCGACAGAAGATACGAGGGCGATAGTGACCCTCATCGGTTAAGCTTGTTAATATATACACCGATGTCATTCCGGCGCATTTGGCATGAAGGAAGACCGGCGTGGTTTCAGCCCACTTTGTCTACGCGATGTGACACACGCGGCAATTATATTGAAATGCTATAATGTCGTTGGCACAATAGCCCTGTACGCACAGATTCTGTCGTATTATACAAAGTATTAAAACAGTCGGGCGGTCGAGTTCGTAATTCTTGGCGATACTTAACGGCTAGGGACAAGACGGAAGAAAGGAATAAAAGCTCTTGGAAAATTCAAATTTTACAAGTTCAAAAAAAAAGCAACACTCAGTGTAAAATATTATTCTGTGAGTGTGCTCGCTCTCCTTTCTATCTTGCCTATGTCGAGCCTCGTACTATTAGAAAATAATTATGAGCTAATTGTTATGGTATCGGGCAGCTGTGCCGCAACTATTCGGCAGTACAGCCAAATCAGGCATCTAAAGTCATGAAAGTTGAGATCGTTTGCAAAGATAGTTGCGCGTTAAGAGGATGGAAGTCTCAATAGTGACTAGAGGTAGCAGACAAGAGAGAGAGAGAAGTTATTTGAAGGCAGAGAGGTAGGCCTGAGCTAGTGCGCTCTAGCCTGCTACTCAAGTATGGTCATGGGAGTAGCTGATGAGAAATAACAATATATTACGTTGGATAGCGCGAGGAACATGGGGCCGATGGAGTGAGCAGCGTTTGGTAAAGAACTCAGCGTTAAACAAAAATATCGATGATCAATATGCAAATAGCGAGCACTCTCCGCTTAGTCACGGCCAAACATTGCCCACGGCCGGCGCCTGACGGAGACAAGATAGAGGTCGGGCAAAGCAGCGCTCGCAGGCAGGAGTGAAGGGACGACGGAGGGCGTTGTTAATTGCCACCGCGAACTGTGAGAGCCAAATTCAATTTTCCGCCAAGAATAATCGTGTAAAACGAGGCACTGATGAAAATTTGATTGCGTGGGCAAGATGGAGTGCGGCCAGAAGAGTCCGATGTTCAGATTAAAACGATAAAAGTAAAAAAAAAATAGAAAGGGTTCCGGTCAGGAGGTGACATAAAATATGACTAGGAGAACCAAGACGGACGAATGCCCAGAGTGCGTATAATTGAGCGGGGATCGGAGGAGCACCGCCACATTGAGATGAGCAGCACGGAAGCGGCTATTGCATGGAACAAAGCTGATGTCGCTACACAGTTACATGGGACTCTGCTCTGTTTTTGAGCAATTTCGCGCCGTACGCTCTTTCATCGCGCCGTATTGTTTTCGCTGACTGTCGAAATGGGTTCTGCCGATCATTACTAGACGTACTGCACGAAACTTTTTTTTTAATTTTACGAGTAACACGCCTCTTGTGCTGTTTTGTAACTGTTATGATATCGTAATAGTGAGATTTTTTGGGATACATCCAACGACGTCTCATCTTTTTCGTATTACCCGGAATGGAAGGCAGCACCTGGGGTCGACGCAGACATCACAAAGCGAGCGCGCTCGTCCTACAGGTATGTAGATCTATGGCAATGATCCATGGTTTGAATAAATTATGTGGCCGGCATTTTAGGTGTCATTCTCGCCCGCGAAACGACCAAATGACGACAGCATAACGAGGAAGCTCATACGACGTGGACATCAACAGGACAACCAAGATGAAACTAAGTGCACGAAGTATACAAAGATAATAAGGTTCACTAAGGAAGTACTACGACGAATTCGTCCTTCGGAGAAGCTACTATACTTAGGATTAAACAAGACAAAAAAAACAAGAAAACCAAAGCCATACTACAGAGCAACGAAATTAAACTTGAGTTTGATCATGAGTCGAAAGAACGTCTTTGCTAATCAGGAAAAGCCTCATTATGCACATTACATCTTATTTATCTGCTGTAGAGGGGGATATGCAAGAGCTATGACTTAGCCTTTAGACGTGCTTTTTTACAAGTTACAATCATGCTTAGCCTTCGAGAATTGAACAGAGTGCGAAGGATGAAGAGCTTGTCGCTTATGCGAATAGCAGGCTTTCTTCATAGCAGTAAAACTAGAAGCCCTCTTTCTATGACGTTGTCAGCCACGAAATTAAAACTAGTGAGACAAGAAGTGGAAGGTGCGTAAAATAAAAAAGCACGACGGCAGAAAAAGAAAAGAAACAGAGAGGGGGGCCCGACTGAACGTAGTAGCAATAAAGGAGACGGTAAAAAAGCTAGACACAGCGAAAAGATGTGGCCCTTGGAAACAGAGTGGTAATGCGAGGCCATTACACGGCGAGGCAATGTAATTGCCTCGTATTAAGGAACCTGGTGTGAGTGTGTGTGTGAAAGCAAGATGACGCCCTTCGCAGAGCACGAGTGGTCATCAAATATAGACTCGACCACGACAAGCTCTAAGAGGCAGACGGGAACTAATTACGGCATCGCGTGAACCATTCCGGTGAATCGTGTCCAATCACGTCACGCGCCGCGTTCTATCTCTGTTCATCTAAGGCTCGGCGAGATTAAGTAGAAGTCTTGGACTCTAACTCGTCGGTGGCAAACAACCAGTGACGACCACGTTATGGGTAACTTAAACCTAACTATCCCCGTTCCCATTACATCTCGATTTCCCGAACGCGAATGACGTCGGCGCTTTTTTCTATGAACGTTTGCGAGGCAGCGGTATATAGTTTGCGGCGCAAGAATCTTTCTCCTTCGATCCGAACCGTGACGACAGAAATGTCGAGAGTGTTCTATGGTGTTGATGTATCTGGCCGGTCACTAGCGTAGTCAGGGGGGTGGGGTGATTAGCCCCTTACGATTTGTTTTTAATTTTTTCAGGTAACCCCCCCCCCTTTCCGAAAAACATTTTTAGCTATATACGCCCCTGTGGTCAATGTAATTCTTGCATAGGTATCTTTTATGTCATGATTGCTTGGCATGTTTAGGGTGAGTTGAGCAATAGCAATCATTAGGCTAATGCAAGTTTTGTATGCTAACCCAAATACACAAGTTGGCATGCAAAACGGAGGCGTAGTCATTCGCCAGGCCTAGAACTTCCAAAAGTGCTAAAAGTATTCTCACGCTGTCTGGTGAAGTCTACCAATGACTCCTCCACGTGTGGCATGCTGACATTTTACATCCATACAAGCCAGGCTAAATATCTGCATTTTGTACAATGGATGGCGGATTCATCTCGTGGCCTCTGTTATGATATCAGCTACGCAAACTCATGAACATCTGTCTATAAACTTCTGATAAGTGGCAATAAACAAAGAATGTTCGATTACCCTTTTGTCAATGCAAAGCAAGCCTACGCAAGTGAGTGGAAATAATGCAATCCCTACAACGCTTTCTTCACATCCAAATGACAGAACTGGTGAAAATTAGGAAGACTGATTGTCCCAACAACGATATATCTCATAGCGTCTTTCATATGCTACGACCGAAAATTTTTGTTTTCGTCATGAACGTGAACCTTAAGGTTATGTGCAACGAATGATACAAGGAACTCCCCGCGAAGCATGCGCAAAGACACCCCGTGAAACATATGTTCTCAAATCCTGAACTTTCAGGCAAAATTATACGTTCACAATTTTTGGCGTCAGCATGACGAAGCTTATTTCACCTGTGCCAAAATATGTGAGCATGCCTAATTTGCACACATATATTACCATCTCTGTTCCTTGAAGGCCTGCGTCAGAGACAGAAAAAAGCATCATGCTCATCGTCTTTGATTACAGAAACAACGCTACTCCCACCATCGAGTGGCCAGAAATCTTTCATTTACTTCTTCGTAAGTAATAGCCTTAAGAAGGTACTCGGCTTTTGGAGACCGCTGTCTTTGACGCAACGTGCGGAAAGCGGAGAGCGGAGATGTGCGAAGAAGAAATGGAACCGGAAATAACACCTTGACGAGGCAAAGGCAACAAAACGAAACACGTGTAAGTAGTGTTAAATGGACGTCGAGCTTCTCAGACACAGCGGTGCTTCGAGGCGAAAGCAAAAGGTGTTTACTCTGATTGGCGGGGACATTCCCACCGTCTTCTTGGTCGTCGAGTGGATTCGGTTGCCTTCGCCGAGTCTTTCTTTAGCTCAGCTGTCGTGTCCAAGCAAACACTCTTAGTGGACGCTCTGTTGCCGGGAAAAGAGCCCATTAGTAGAGCATCCCGGTCTGGTAATTACAGCCTATCAGAAGTTCTCTTCCTTCCACAAAAACACTCTGTCGGTGTGCTTCCTTCCACCATCCTACGCATTTAACATTACCGGCAACACTTTCGGCGTGTGTCCTTCTCGAGCTGCGCTGAGTCGACTCATCCTATCCGCTCGTGCGTGAACGGCGTGTTGCGCCCGCTGTCCGGGCCAGGTTACGTTCGGTGAGTGCGAGACTCGAAACTCGGAGACAGCGAAGACACGTGGGACGCCGACCATAGTGAGTGTCTTTTTACCAGCGTAGGGATAGCATTCTCCTTCGGAATGTCACCACAACGTGGCCAACTGTTTGTACAAGAAATTTAAGTAAACTGTGTCGTCATTAGCGGCACATCTGGTATTTGAAATGTGCGAGGTGCGCAGCTTTATTAAGTGTTTTTCAAGCAGGCGTGGTAATAGTTCACTAAAAAATATGAACGCGCAATAAGCGTGTTTATATGAAAGTGCTTGTGAACTCCATTTTAAGCTTTAATTTCACGTATTGGACCGTTATTTCGGTGCTGGTGAGTACTCGTGACTTATGTTTATGCGTAGAGTTTGTGAGTATTTTATTAATGCTTTCTTTTCCTGCATTATTTTAACGTTACTTTTGTACTTCAGTTGCGTAGTGCTGGTGAAGCTTACCTTCTCATTGTTCTGAATTAAAAATTCAAGAAGCTTTAGAAATGATGGGCTTCTCTTTGTTTTCCTCAAGCCCATTTTGTTTTCAAGTGTTCTTGAATACTGTTCAAGTGTGTTCTTGAATAATATATTCCTTTGAAAATGGTAGTCAGTTTAACCATTAGGCTTTATAGTTGAAACTGATAAGGTTAATAACTACGAATTGCTGCTAATGGCGAGAAGTAACCGGCGCCGGTCTTTGTCTGTGCCTGCCCGTCGAGATCGTAGCACCTTAAATCGGTGCTTAGCGCTATCTTTTTTAATGATTTTTGCACAATCGAAGAAGATTGTGTGAACTTGAACAGAAGACCGCTATTTTCATAACAATTAAATCGAAGGCAGTGCTACACCCAGCAGCTCAAACACGCCCAGGCTCCTTTGTGGGCGTTCCTTGATTTTTTTGTTTGTTCGCTTTTGTGTGCCTCCTCTTCTCCCTGCTCCTTTTCCATCTTTCTTTTTCCTTCCCATCCACCTGGTAAAGGGAACAAACCGGATATTTTAGTTCTGGCTGACCTCCCTGTATTTCCGTCATTTTTATCGTCTCTCTCTCTCTCCGCGCTCCCAGTTGCGCAACTTTCACGCCTTTTCGTGTTGCTTCGGTATTGGTCCAAACCACAGATTCCCGAGAGACGGAGCACGTGCCAGCACATTCACTTAGCTCCAAACGTGCGGCACGCGTGTTGCAATATCTGGAGCCTTTCTCGACGAGACGTTGCGCCTGCCTTCCCCTAACTTCGAGGGCAGGGTACTCGATGAACGGTCACGCTCCTTATTTCATGTGATGATTGATTAAGAGGAACGGCAACTCGTGCCAGTCAGCCCCTCTCCTCCCTCCTCCCCCCGCATCGCTGATCCCTGCCACTGTCGCTGCGTCTTTCCTCTGTACCGTGTGGTGTAGAAAGTGAGTCGGGGAAGGTGGCGCTTTCTGATGGAGCCGGAGAAATCAGAATGGCCGTTGCGCAAGTGGCTGCCACGAGACGGGCACATGTAAGCAGCTCTTGCTGAATGCAATTTATATGGAAATTTTGCGGGAGACACCGGCATCCGAAGATTGGCAAGGGGCAAAGGCACACACTGTGGGTGCATTTACATTATTGCTTTATATAGGAACTAAGACAGGTGAGGAGGAAGCCTGCTTCTGACTTGCGGTTTCGAGCTGCAGGATTCATTCCAACGCAAGCAGAAAGAGAACGGGGTGACTGCACTAACAATTTGATTCGGATTTCTGCATGCTAAGTATCACACTGCATCTTTGCGAGTGTGTGATGTTCAAGTTCGACAGATAGTCGACGCAAAAGTATGTGATGGAAAAAGTATCATGGCTCGGAATACCTAGATGGCACAAAAGGTAGCATTCTTTTAATGCCGTCGGTTTTAATAATAATTGTTGGGGTTTAACGTCCCAAAACCACGATTTGATTATCAGAGACGCGGTGGTGGAGGGCTACGGAAATTCTGAACACCCGGGGTTCTTTAACGTGCACCTAATTCTAAGCACACAAGCCTCAAGCATTTCCGCCTTCATTGAAAATGCGGCCGCCGCGGCTGGGATTCGATCTCGCGACGTGCGGTTCAGCAGTCCAGCACCATAACCACTACACCACTGTGGCGGGTCAATGCCTTCGGTTTTCGTTTCAGCTACTGTTTGTTGTTAATTGCGAAGTATTTTTTGGCGAACCAAAGGTATTTTTGCCGTATCCCTCTGTCTGTAAAGATTTCTACGTCTTGGTGCTCTCGTGGTCCCTTCATTACTTAGATTTATATAAAACGTGTATTAATATGAGTGGATGGCAAGCATGAATGATAGGTCATTACACCATTGACATGATATGCATAATATGTATATCGTGAAATAAATTACACGATCCTATCGTGATGCATGCGTGGTCATTTCATTAGCTTGGTGTATACCCAAATCTACCTGGCATGATGTGCGTGCTTGACAAACATAAGAGGTCATCACAGGAACGGCATGCCACGCATGTTATCTATATCATGACATGAATGACAGATAACGTGACCTATATGTCGTGAAGCAGTGGAGGTTATTTCGTTAACATGATATATACTAGAATACACATGCATGCATGTAAGCGACATAATGAATCAAATCTCATTCCATGAGAGCCATAATGACAAGATGCCATTTCAAACTATTAATTAGCAACGATATGCATGACATAACATAAATGACATGACATACATGGAGAAGAAAAAATTCGTAAACAGGGGGTGGGTGCTCGAGCCGACGTTTCGACAAGTGGACTTGTCTTCTGTAATAAGAAGAAAAGAAGTCCACCTGTCGAAACGTCTTCTCGAGCAGCCACCCCCTGTTTACGGATTTTTTTCATCGCAAGCTTCCTTGTTCCCCTTCCTGCCGTTTTTTGGATGACATACATGGCGTGACATGTACCAGACGTACTCGCATAACTCCAACACTAGTTGGCCAACTTTTGGCTAGCACTTGGTGAAGTTGGCTAACTGTGACTTGGTGTATGCTAATGTTCGATCGTGTTGACTAGCACCAGCAAAATTTGGTGAAATGTTGGTTAGTGTTGCCTAATGTTGCTTGCAGTCATTTTGTGTCAGCTGTCCGCTCTTACAACAATGTAATAAATTACACGTGCGTACTACTATATTACTACGCACGTGTAATGAATTACACGTGCGTACCTTACTCTTACAGATAGCTTTGCTCGACCCGTGCAATGTAGAAATAACCATGTCCGTAGATTTAGGTGTGTGTTAAGGTATCACGCGTCCGTAAAGCCCAGAAGACGTGACAGCCGAGACGCTCCCTTTACTGAGGCTTAAGGTATCATTATCAGCGTGCGAGTGCAGGCACCCTGTTTAAGCTAAACAAAAAACTTCCCGCAAAAGCAAATGAGCTTTTCCAACGATTTTTTTTTGCTTCCGTACTTAATACGTTTCGCAGAGTTAACAACATCAGAAAGCGAAACAGCTGTCGGCGCTACATTCTCCCGATGCACGTTCTTCAACGCGGTAGGACGTTACCTCCTGTCTTGCGACAGACAGGAAGTTGGGGATCGCCTGCTTGCCGTCGACGCCTCAGCTCCCCTTCAAATCGCCGACTGGAGCTCTGCTCTGATTCAAGTTACAATTACGTGCATAAAAAACAGAAACAGGGTGTCGGAAGCTCTATAACGAACAGATAGGAGCGTAAGGAAGAAAGGGGACCGAGCGGGAGGGGGTCTCAGTGCAGTGTGACTGCGCGGAGGTATATACGCTCAGAAGACATCGACCTGTCGTCGTCCTCATTATCGCTTGTCGTCAGTGCTCGCTTTCATATACTTCATTTTTTCGTCCCAGCGGCGGCGGTGACGGCTGGTACGGAGTGTTGACACGTCATACTGGCAGATCACCGACAACCGTCGGGCACTACCAGAAGAGTTTTGAGATAGGGATTAGCTTTTCTTCATTCACTTCTTCTGAAGAGAGGCAGTGGAACAGGTCTGTTCCTCTGCTCTTTCCATATACTGCGGTTGTTCCTATGTAGCTTAAGTTCTTGGAAGAACAGTCACCACATAGACGACGCTGAGCAGTTTGACTTTTGGGCAATGTTTGTATGCGCAAGGCAGTTGGCAAAGTACGAGCGTATACTGAAGCATCGTGTGCCCATATATTCGTTCTTTGCGAGAGAGTGTTCAATCATAGACGACGACTGCCACCACGTTGCCTGGGCGTATATCGACCCTGACTATGCATTACATGATATGTTCACCTTGTGGATGATAAAAAAGGAACAGAATCGATCAATAGCGGGTGCTTGTGCAGAATATTTTCTTTGTCTCGCTTTCGTTAATTTGGAGATACCGGCAGGTTTGAGACGACGTGTCGTTCCAGAGTTTGCTTTCATATCTCATCCTAATTGTTTGCAGGTCGTAAAAAATGCGAAATTAATTCATATTGAAGGATGCCGGCACAAGTATTCGTATATGTAGCCGGTGGCGTAGAGACATATATTTTTCGACCGCATCATTACGGCACCAGTGCATTCCCATTAATTGCCACCATCATCAACGAAGCTGAGATAAGCTCGCTCGCTTGTATAGAAATGTATAGAAACAACGCATGCCCAAATTCTGTAACCCACAAGAGCATTTGATTCTCTTTCTGCGAGGTGGCCCATAGTCATAGATTACAACGATTAGCGATTAGGAAGAGCAGTATTTCCGCTTACATATGTTACTATAACAACAAACGCAACGAAATTGTTCATAATAACAACGGTATACATAAAACGTGCGTCCATTCCTGCCCTTTTTCGTGAGTAGCTGCTGCGTTTGGAGCCTTGTCGAAGCCGTAAGGGTGCATCAAAGATCAAATAAAGACAGTTTCCGAACACACTGCATGCCCTACCACACTTTGTTGAATAAGTGATGAGATAGGCGAGATTGTTGGACTCGCACACAGCTCGAAGTTGTACAGAAGAATAACAGAAAATGACAAACACAGCTGCGGTAGGCCGGTAGCACAAGAATACCCTCGTCGTCATATGGCGTGCATCTAAAATTCATCGTTGAATTTGTTCCACGACCCACGCACAACTGCTCCTTTATATAGGTACGGCGGCGACTGCACGTCCCTGTCGGCTCCTTTGATGTCAATAATATGTCAGTAACATGCAAATGAGAAAATTGAGCTAGAGTAGCGATCTTTTCCAAAATTCTTTTTCATTTCTCTCGTGGGAAAACATCAACTTCAACTCGACAAAGACAGACGAAACCAAAATAAAAAGATTAAGATTGTGAAGAGAGATCACTTCCGCATTTTTTGCTTGAGAGCAAGTGCCTGGCATCTATAAATTTCCCTTTTGTTCCATTTTTCTGTCGTCCAAGTGCAAGCACAGGTGCATCGATGTTTCCTACTTATTATGTTAGCAGTTACCGCTAATTCCTGTAAACAACCGTATATATTCACGCGTATGGGACAAGTGTTCTGGAGCAGAAAGCCGCCTGCTCAGGCGCCGCTATCTGAATAAGCCGTTATTTTGTTTCTAATTTTCCTTTTTTACGAGTGGGGTTTTCAGTTACTGCCGGAGGTTGTTCCGAGAAGCTAGGTCGAAAACAATAACTCACAGCGTCGCGGATGCATTCGCCCAAGATGGCTCGAAGGCGAAAGCCATCTTCATCTTATTTTTCTACTCAGCCGATGTATTGATCCTCCGGGCTCGTGCCCCTCCGAAGCCTCTGTTCACCTAACGTGGTTTTGCACTGCCTCCAGGTTCGGATGCGTGGCAATTTTTCTGCACCTCCTCTGGTTTTGTTCCGCCTCCACGTGATGACGTCAGCATGTGATGTCACAGTCTGTGATTTCATCCTCATGTCATGGTGATGTGACAAATTTTATTGATCTGTGACGCCATGTGGTACACTCTCAGAAAAAAAAGAGTCAAAAGATTGTCGTGGAACCGTGGCTCTCTTCGGGTGTCCATCTGACCCCTTTTGGAAGGTACAGGCAGAGAAAAAGAATTAGCATATTGGAAGGAGTCACTGGACGCTCCTGAAGCGCGTTTCGATTGGCTTCCGTGATAAAAGAGCCGCCGTATACGCCATACATATCGCGTGCTTGCCCTTTGGCGCTGTTGTGGCGCGCCTTACTCGCCGACAGAGACGGGGTTGGCGCCGGAGTGGCGCGCCGCTTCTGCCTCCTCTCTCAGTCGTCTCAGTCTCCTTGTCTATTGGTATGCGTTGCGCGGTTGCGTTGGTTGCGCGGGTTGCGTGTCTTGAAGTTTCATGGTTTCATCAGTTTCATGTTCATGCGCGTCTTCGGTGGTGTTGACGCCGGCTCCGTGCACGAAGTGACGCTTGGAGGGCGGAATATTTATGGAGCTGCGGACAACGGGCGCCAGTTAACGGTGAGTGTACTGCTTTCGTAGGTACTATTATACAGCTTTGGCTGGAAGTCTGCAGCAGCTCTGCGGAAGTTATCTGTCAGCCATTTCCAACAGCAGCCTGTGTCCGCGGGGCTGTTGCGGATGCCCAACTATAGCTGTCAGTTAACGAGTTGCCACCGTTATGCGCGTTGCTGTACAAGCTCGCATAAAGTGAGCGATGCAAACAATAATCAAGGGTCATTTCTTGCTGATCGCACGTTGTGTCTGCACTACTGAAGGTGCAAGACGTCTTTAGTCTACTTCATAATAACATTTCCATCGACCTTGAGTGTGCAGCGTGCTTCCGCGCGTGGGAACGTGAAAAAAAAAAGCCCGTGTGCAGAACGCTCAGACTCACTATATATAATGGTTTTTGTTGGCCTAAAGGCGGTAGTTTGAGGTGCAGATATACTACGGCGGCTTCCAGAACGTACGCGGTAGTCATTCAAGTTGGACACGCCTCGCCGGTAAAGTGAAAAAGCTCTAGACTTTCGACGGCGCGCGTTGTTGCGGCCGCCGCCGTGCACTTTCTTCCTTCGTTTCTGTTTGCTGTTTTCATGGTTTGACAACATCTGCGATGAAGCTATAACAGAATCAAGTGAGTGTACATGATTGTGGGAGTTATGTGTGCTAATTCTAGCATATGACATGTCTGATCTCGACGTAGACGGCGTCCGCACGTGCTGGGTGTCGTTCGGACCCGCGTACCCGCATGTGTTTATCTGAGTATGGGTTACGTTTGTAAAACATGCGGTCAGTAACCGCTCACGGCGTGCCCCTGACTGCCGGAGGATGTGCTTGGGTGTCGGGATATGCCGGCGCAAAACCGTGTTTATTCTGAAACCAAATTTTGAAGCGATTGCTCAGAAAAGAAGCGCTTTCATTCGTGTATAGCCAGTGCCTATTGCGAGACGAGGTTCCCGCTGCCTTTTATGTCAAAATTGGTTTTCGTTGCGAAATTACAACTAAACACTCGTGGCAGATACGTGTACAATAACGGTGTGTTGAACAAAGGGTGGTTTTAAATACAAATAATCAATGTGTGTGTTGTGCTTATTCCCAGAATCCCGGATCACTTCTCCCGCCTCTTCACTCCAGTTGACAGCCACACTCGGGAAAACGAAGGTGCCGCTGTGGTCTGGCGCCTCACCGCTCGTGATGGGAAAATCGACAGCGGCGTTCGCCCTGTCGACGAGGCAGTCGGTCCTACATTTCTTTTGGTTCGACAAGACGACGTAGGAAAAGAGGTGAGTGGCACCCACGCAAAGGAGCCTAAACCAATTTCGTTTGTTGTTTAAAAGAGGCTCACATCATCTTGTGCTGCAAGTTTGTCGCCAAGTGACGTGTTACAAAAGCTACTATTTGCAAGTTGTGTTTTACACGATAACGGCAAAAAACTTGGTTCCTTACCATACGTGTTTGCATTTGTTGTTTTATTGTGAGCCTTCATTGTGTCTATGTGAACCACTTATTTTGTAGGTTTTGCAAATCTTTACTGCAATTTCATTTTCTGATCATAATATCACGTTCTGCTTTTCAGATACCGTTTTTTATGTGCTCACGCTGAACAGGAGCGACAACCTATCAAGCCACGAGTCTGATGCCTCCTGCCGTCACCACTTTTTTATTTATTCTTAATCATAGGGAATAAAGATTGAAACATGATGCCCATTTCTGCAGTTTATTTTGCACCAAATGACACTATGCACATCAGTCACACATTTTAGTTGGCTATACTCATAGAAGCATGTAAATGAGGAATACCCGAACTTCTTAATTGGAAATCACAGACCATCTTTTCGCGCTTTCTATATAACTTTGCTGGAAAATATGTGTTGTTTTGACGAGTTTTATTGAAATAATGGTAAAACTGAACTATTCTTTTTTGCAGTCGCTGGGCAGAACGGCAAGTATTATTGGACTTGCTTAAAATTAATACTCCACTATTTTCAGCAGTAGTCGCGCAAAAGTAGAGGAAGGGTCAAATGAGTAGCTTAAAATACTCGTGGAGTCGCTTGACGCTTCGGTGTGGGTCACTTGACCCCCGTACCCTGACCCACCAAGAGAGTCACCGTGACTATTTAAAGAGAGTCCTATACGTGGCGAGTCAAAACTCTCCGAAAAGAGTCACGCATACTCTTTTTTTTTCTTAGAGTGTACGTCATCACGGGATGACTTTTTGCATCACTCGTGTTGACGCCGCCGACGCTGACGGTCAGTGTACGCGTTTGGTGATGCATCTAGGGCTTTCGCCTTAAGAACAGCTCAGTGATTAGCGCGACGTCTTATAAAAATAAAGCGCTAGGGATGTCAGGGAAGGTGAAGTGATCATACACTCTTTCAGCCGATCGACCGCCGCACTCACAAACTAATAGGAGCGCTAAATGACGTAGAAGAAAAAAAGGCATTTCTTAAGTACTTGAAAATCTTTTCTTAAGAGCTGAAGCCTCTGTGGCAAGATCGCCTTTTTTTATTGCGTAACATTATATCGCATGAGCGCACCTAGCAGAAAAGCAGTGCGAAGAAGAAAAAAAAATAATAAAACAGTGTATCACGCGGCTGATGCAGAAAGGAAATGGCGGGGAAAGTAATTAAGAGGATACGGCTAAGTGCACGTGGTACCCGCCGGCCCAAAATTATCAGGGACGCTGCAAGGAGAATTTAATTTACGTATAAACCAGACGCCTCCTCGCTTAGAAAAGCATGATTTTTTTTTAACAGGGGAGTACAGCACGGCGAAAAAAAAAGTCACAGAAACAAGGTAGGAACACCGTGTTTTGACTTAAGTTTCTGGAATGCATGCGTCTTTTTAAAACCACCAAGTGCATTATGTTAGACACTATAGCGTCCCAACAAAAAGTAAGTTTGCTGAGGCGCACTCCATAACGTGGTTATCACGTTCACGTTTTTGTTACCGCTGGGCAGAATAAATGTCTGACGCTTTATTCGATCGCTAATTTTCTTTCCTGTCCTGTTTCCACTTAGCAATTATTTTCTCCTTTTCACACCGGCGAATGTACAACCTACATTCCGCGTCAAGAATTAGAGTCCATGCATACCCTTAGCTGATTTATATATGGTTAGTTAAAATTGCGGTTTCGCCCGTACTGCAACACAGCGCTGTAATATGACGCGCAAAACACAACGCCCAGTGAGCCTTGAACTGTAACATGTGTTTATGTGAGCAGCAAACGTAATGGGGTACCATATTTTTGTAAAGGAATGTGCGTTTATTTCTATCATATTTTCTACACACTGTGTCGTTGTGTATGTATGTATGTATGTATGTATGTATGTATGTATGTATGTATGTATGTATGTATGTATGTATGTATGTATGTATGTATGTATGTATGTATGTATGTATGTGTGTATGTATGTATGTATGTATGTATGTATGTATGTATGTATGTAGTGTTCCTCAAAACATGAAAGGCCCTGTGCAACACTGCTGGCGGCGTAGTATTATTGGATGGCAAAGCTTGTTCAGGCGTTAAGCCTGCGCACTTTTCACGAATGAAGAGAAGGAAGGCGACCAAAAGAGAAAGGAAGGGATGAGGAGGTGTGACAGAGAGAAACTTGATGAATATGGAGTGAGGAGAATGAAGAGAAAGAAAAAATTCCAGAACTGATAAAAAGAAAGTGGTGTTCATCGGTTTTTAATGATTTCCTTTAACAATCGGCCCGATGGGGCACGGACAAAGGGGATCTGCTTTTAGGCTTTGTGTGTCCTTCCGCCAAAGTTCCTCTCTTCGCTGACTCGCGCTTAGCATGGAGCTTTTTTTTTTTCATTTTTTTCGACGCTGTGCCTGCCGCGTGCGTTATCCGCTGCACACGAGAAGGACGACTTATTTTGAGTCGTCATTGTTATCGTCACAATCGGCTCCGTCCCTGCTATCGTGCTCTTCGCCATTGTGTCAGTCCTGCCCCACTTTTTTTATGTTTCAGAAGGCTGCATAGAAAGTCGGGAACGATGCGACAAAAGTTAACGGTCGAGACTTGTTTTGCTACATTTCGAATCGAAAGTTCGAAATGTTCTGTCGCGTGACTGAAGATACGCGCAAAACATGGAGACAAATGAATAAGGTGAACTCGGGAGCGGGTATTCTTGACGAATGAAGGTTCCTGCCGATAATAACGCATGGTATGGAAGTATACACAGGCAATGCGAAAGATGCAGAGAAAAAGAACGCTATCGGAGTGAAAGCTTCGCCTAGTTACTTGTTTATATTCAAACTGGAAACCGCCCGAAATAAGAGGATGTGCTTTGTATACACGCACGCACGCACGCACCACATGCACAAAGCGTGCGTGTTTTTTTTTGTTTTTTTTTTCCCTTTGTGCCCCTTCTGAGTCGCCATATTTTGAGCAGTTTCAATAAGACGATTTGCAGATCCCCGACACAATTTGTCTAGGCTTGTCTGTTCCCTTCTGGTTTGTCTGTGCCTGTCTTTCCGTAGCAAACGTCAATGAATACGAACTCCATCACTGTCCTCATGCCTTTACCACGAATTGAGGACACGGCAAACAGCATTGTGAACGTGCTCCATGCTGCCTAAAATGTCTTTACAAGTCCAATAATGCTGTCTACAGCACGTAATCAGAATTTTATAAAGTCTCTCCTCGCGAAGTGGAACGTAGCTTTGCCCGCGTTTCTCGGAAGAGAAAACAACAGTTTTATCAATTGTGCGAGCAGCCGCTACAAAGGTTAAATCCTTGAAACCACCTACATTTAAAATTGTCCATTATTCGCTTCATCATAGTATCGCTCCACAAAAGCAAAGAGACGGTGGTCTTTTCTAGTTTTCTTTGATATTGTGCTCGATAGCATAGCTAAAGAAATTTGGCCGTACTGTCGACCCTTTGAAGACATACAAAACGCATTAGCTCAGCTTGTATTTGCAAACAGTGCGAAATTGGGCTACTTATGCTCAACATAATATTCACCAACACTTCACATCGTTTTATAGGCCAGCCGCTCTACTTATGCTTTATGCCAGCAATGCATATATAAGCCACTGTTCAGAGGCCGTTTCATGCTACAGTGACTAAAAGCCGCCTTTGAGAGACTTTGTTAGTTCGCCCACTTGATCTTGGTGCACGCTATAGGCTCGGACGTGCTTTTCGGCTCTGCCAACAAGTTTCCGGCCGTAAATGCACTTACGTTTTTTGCTTTTCATGACTAATATTTACTTGTTGATTTCTTTCATTTGTTCATTTTTAGACTTCAACGCTTGCTCATCTCGAACATTCTGAGATAGCGATCGATGCTAACTGAATTGCAGCGCCCGAGTTGTGGTAGTCGATAATAAAAACAAAGCCTCCAGGCTATCGTTCCACATGTTCTATAAACACAGCCATAATCACACGTTTCTATATAATTAACCTCCCTGTTTCCTGCCTTTCTGCGTCCATCCTTCACAATCAGGAGAGAAGGTGTATTTTCTTTTTAAAGAAATTAAAGGGGTATCCATTAAAGGGGTGGTACAGACCCCATTTTTCAAAGGTGAGTTTACTGTGCCATACGAATCTCCTGTAACTAGAAACGGCTCTGAGCAAGTGTGAATCTCGGTAAATGCTAATAAGATATTTTATCTTGATGTTAAAGTCAATTTTCCCGTGGAGCACCAACCGATATCGACGCTAGCTTGACGTCAGGCCACAGTACTAATTCTGGTGACTTCACGCAGCAGTTTGGCTAGTTGTGATGACGCCAGAAACCAAGACTTCTAAAATGGCCGCTTGTGCGTCACGAACGGAGCCACGGTGTGCTAGTGGACGTGTAAGTGTCACGATATCTTGCGCGAGCACGTGACGAGAAGCTCATACCGTGTTCTGACGTCATGGTACAGTATGAACTGAAAATAGCGTTTAAAAACACACTGTACATACTTTTTCAAGGTGCACTCGCGCTTAGCAGTACATTTTATAGGTTCCTGAGGGCTTCGCCTTGCATTTCACGCAAAAAAAAAAAACGACTGAAAATTTTCGTGCCAGTACCCTTTTAAAGAAAACCAACACAAAATTGATTGCTTTCGTATTTTCGCGTTCTATTGCGATAGCAATTTCATGGACACTCTCGGCGGGTTTTCGCCGGCGGCGTCGTATATATATATATGTGTGTATAGATTAATGGTTCAATGGGCCAGTTTTTTTTTAGCAGTGGGTATAACACAACGGAGGCGTTGTCAACAGTGATACGTATATATATATATATATATATATATATATATATATATATATATATATATATATATATATATATATATATATATATATATATATATATATATATATATATATTATTATATAAGGCACAGTTAAAAATAGTTCAGAAGAGGTATGTTCGAAAGCGCGCGATCGGCGATTCGAACCTGCGACCCTCGCTCCACAGTGCACTGCGTTAGACAATTCCGCCAAGCAGCACACGTCCTCCAGCATACTGTCGGCGAGGTATTTATATGCACCATTCACCACTGGCGGTATGCAGAGTTCGGAGGTGCTTCAGCGTATTCACTATCACCCGCGAGATGACACCAAGGGCACGATTTAAAGGTCGTCGCGCCGGAGGTAGGATGCGCACCTTCGACTTGCACTTTGACATGCCGGACGTGGTCACCCGTGCTCACGCGCTCATCTCTTGAGGGGAAGATTTGTACGTCTTGTGCTTTCACCGCAAAGTTTGAGTTGAATCTATAGAACGAAGGTCACTTCACTAACTGGAGCGGCCGCGTTTGCGAAAGGAGTGAGCTGCTAGCTAGAAGAACCAATGTTGGGGCTATAGTTGTAGTAACAACTGTGACAGCTGTTAGTTCGCGCTCGTCCTGTGTGTACCTGTACGTTCTTTTCATGCGTCCTTTTTTGTGTTTGAGCAGCGCGCTGGAAGTGTCGAGCTGTGAGAGTTGCTAGTTCGCGCTCATCCTGTGTGTGTTCCTTTCGTGCGTCCTTTGTGCTGGAGCAGTGCGCTGCAAGTTTTAATGTGCTCGCCGTTCTTCGTGTGACATTCGAATTTGTTGCTATCGCATTCGTTGCTTCGCCCTTGCGGAGAAACTGTGACTTTTTTTTTCTTGTTTAGCCTTCAAGGGCTATCTGAAATTTTGTGTTTAATAAGCGACCTGCCTCCATGATGAAGTCAGATAGAGAGCTGCTGGTTGTTCGGTAGCAGGTTTTACTCTACTGTTCGTCTCAGGTGCTCGCCTGCGGCACTTACTGAATCCAACTGAACGGCTACACAAAATTTAGAAGCTCCCGCAGTGAGCTGTGACATAAGTACGAAATACAACAGTGGCTCTTGTACAAACCACGTTGTAAAGCAAATACAGAGGTTATAAACCAGTCAGCCAAGAAGATGCCCCATTTAAAAAGAAAGGTCCACAGGAAAAAGAAGAGTTGCGTATAAGGGGGGGGGGGGGGGGCAGGACTGTAAGAAAGAACAAATCTCATCATAGAAAAACATCCCTACATTCATGATCATACATTCATGACCATAACTCTGTCCATACGCTGTGGCCGTATTTTAGGAATGATTCTTACGCATTTAACCTTTCATGTATGAAGACCAGGGCAGTCTTCTGCTGATAAAACCGATCGTTTTCACTGGCTACCCGAGACTCAACACCGGCCTCTGAGGAAAAGCACGTGCCCATATATAATGCTCCCCGAAAGAAAAAAAAAGCCATATAGGGTCATCTGCCGTAAAACGTCATGCCATATAGGGTCATGCGGTATAGGGTTTCATGCCGTATAGGTTCATATTAAACTCTGCTTAGGCTGTTCAGACGGTTGTGCTTAACCACGCAAAGGCAGCCACGAACCGCGAACCACATATATATGCTTTATTAACGCGATAGCGTCAAAGAGCTCGTTTCGCAGAAATGCCGCCGTCGGTGTCGGCGTTGCTACGTCGCTTGTGAGCGAAAAATCGTCCGTGACCGAAAAATCTAGAAAGATGCAAATAAAATAAACAATAAAAATCTTCGGTTCCATTAAGGATCGAACCCAGGCCGTTTGCGTGGCAAGCAGGTGTCCTACCACAAAGCCACGACGTTACTTGCAACCGCTTCGGGAGAAAACACTACATAAATGTCATGTAGTGGAAGGAGTCTCCTTAATGCATTTTGTTCGGCAGGTGTCACAACGAAAATTAGCCAATTCGGCGATTTGTAGGCGCATTGGCGAGGCCATCAAACTACGTTTTTCGCGCGACGCCATGCTTCGAAAAAAGCCGGGATAGTGCCGCCATCGCCGCTAAAAACACACACGAACCTTCAGACAGCTCCAATAATGGACAACTATGTCCATCTAGCGGAAAACATATCAAGCCAACGCCTGCTTTCTACAGGAGGCGTTGATCAAGCAAACAGCAAACGTTAGATAATGTGCTGCCATCTGTGACGCATTGTGAGAAGTATGTCTCGACTCTAGCACAGGGAAGTGCTTTAGATCGAGAACCTCTACCATTACTATAGATACATAGCGCGCGCGCACTCGCGTGTGTGTCTGTGTGCGTGTGTGCGTAACAACACACATTAATAAGTATGCACTTAGTGGTTGAAGTGCGCACTAGGGGCCGGATTTCGCTATCGCGTTCAACTCTTAAAGGCGAAGCTTACGGGTCCCCGAATTTTTACACGAACAAAATAAAGTGTACTTTATCTTGCTCGTTTAATATTCGTTAGCCCTCTGACGAGTAAAAGGACGGTACACATCAAAGAGAAGAAGGCACCGACGGTTTAAAAGAAAACAAGTACTCCAGAATAGTGTTAGGAGTCCATAGCTCTTTCTGGCAGCTACTCCTCCTCCTGCCAATATCGGTAATATACTTACCTTTATGCGAGCCCGAAACGGGCATCCGGGCGAAATGTCTCAAGAACGCGTCCAGCGTGATTTTTTAGGGACGAAGCTCCTTAAGCCGTGGGTCGTGCGTCCCCGATGTATGTAGTAGCCACCTCTCGTTTAGTTCGTGGCGTATCCGCTAGATGGCGGTACTTGTATATGATTAGTTCGTGGAGTGTCCGCTAGATGGCGGTACTTGTATATGATGAAGACACGGCTCAAGGCCGGCTAGATAACTGAGGACGCCGAAGTGGGAAGCTCGAGCAGCAACCACGATTTCTCTGAGGAAGACGACGCTCGGGTCTTCGGTTCTTCGGACTTCATCGCCTGATGCTCACCACCCCTTCACGAAGCGGTTCTGCCAGTCCGATCCCGCAACCCGTTCCTGCAGTGGATACTCCTGTCCACCGCTACAGTCGCCGACTGCGAGGCCTTAGTCCCGATGCCATCCCTCTGGAACTTCTCCAGCCAAGCCCTACATCAGGAGAAATGGCCACCGCCGGCGCTTCACAGGTGACTGTTGAGCAGCCGATGCGAGAAAGTTTGATGTTTAACATTTCTCACGTGTTTACTTTAGTGGGGCGAATTACTCGTATTCACGGTTTACCGATGATGCCCTCCGGAGCTTCGCCCCACTCATCATCATTCGCCCCGTGGATATGGTGTAATTTTTTTTTAACTACGCCGCAATTATTTCGTTTTCTTACTGCTAACGCCCTTCATGCTCTTAAATATCTCAGACTTGAGTGTGAATATAAGCTTTCTTCATTGAGTTTTCGAAGGACCATCTCCCAATGATAGGCAAAAATAACCACCAATCTCTGAAGTAAATGCTTCTGCATAGTTTTTCAGCATTATTTTTGCTTTTAACCGTACGTAATCTACGCGACGTTCACGGGGCTCTGAATTAGATACTCTATTAGAAAAATAAATGCCGCTGTACAAGAACCAGAACGGGAAAGATTTCGATGATTCTTGTTAAATGTGTAAAAAAAAAGCTAAACCGATGAAACACAGGAAATGCGCAGCTTTACTTTTTCATTCCCACTAAGAGTTTCCGCATGAAAAAACAAGCTTACGCCACCGTGCGCCGTTATGCATGGCACTAAGCGCCTGTTGGCACTTCATCGGTTATCCACAATGATGGAATAGCAGTAGGTGGCCACAATGGTATTCACTCATTTTTATCTCCCTCATTTTCATTTATGCGGGCTAAGCATCGCTGTAGTAGGTTGCTGGAGACACATCAGTGCGCGATCTGCAGCGAAACCACCCATGAACTCTACCAGTGGATGGGTTCTATAGATGATCGGTTTTCGGATGCCGCCTTTACAAGCGCTCACCTCGTTAAACTTCCTGTAGTGGCCGAGCACTTAGCAACTTAGCTCTCTTGTAGCTGTCTCGGTGACTGGTTGGTGGCAGCAACTGCATGCACCTTCCAGAACAGTGGTGAATGTATAATACAAGCCTTTATAGGCTTGTATTTGTGTCTATAAAATGTGAACCTTGTGTATTAATCTCGCAAAATGATTTGTTCTTCTAGTTCAAATAATTTTTTTCAGGTTCATAAACAGAGAAATAGCGAATGCGTTGTAGTTACCACTCGCGAATAATACAATACGGTTAGAAAGACAAGGCGCGTCAAACGTTCCGGCATGGCGGAAGACTTCGTGCGCAGAACAACGTGGAAGAGTCGCTGCCTTAAAGAAAAGATATGCCTCGGCTGACACTAGAAACCCCAAAGCAAGAATGCGGACAGTGCATAGCGCCGACAGACGCTCCATTGTGCTTACGCCACAACCGTAGTGCCACAGCAAGCTTATTTCCTTTTCCTAGAACTTGATTATGACGACGACATTCTGTCTGCTACGAAAGTGGTTTCACATAGACGACGCTAGGGAACGATCCTTTGCAGTGTATCGCTTCTGCTATAGACATTATCTGCGTGATAAACGCTCCATTCATTTTTACCCTATTTACCTAAGCAGAAGAAAGAAAAGACAGAAGGGAGGTAAGAAAAGAACTGAGGGTGTTTTGCGCTAGCTGTACGCTCGTCATCATTCGCAGTGCCAATCGGTTTTCGGTCACGGATGGTGTGGAAACAGCAGTGATGTCTGGACTGGCAGTAAAATTCCAGGCGCTATTGGAGGCAATCTGCAGCAGTAAAATGTATTTTTAATAATATATTCTTGCGCATTCATGTTCATGGACACAATTATTGAAAACAATCGCGAATAGCATTTCTCACAATGTAAATTCTCATTTCTCTGTTGAAAAGTCTGATTATTTTTTTAACTCCTGTTGTTATTCACGCATAGGAAGTGTCCCAGTTTTCGTTGTTATTTAAAACATGCACGAAAACCCTTAGCGCAATGACTGACTGTTTGCATCATCGGGAAAAAAAGTTTCATGTGAGGTGGCAGACCGTTTTTTTACTTGTTGGAAACGAACCTGAGTCAAGGCCATCGTTTCGTAGTCGACGCGGTGATGTACTGTTGCGATTGCTCAGGGCAATTGTGTTTACTCTAGAAATACTTTTTGTGCTGGAGGAGGGGCCGGCCGCTCTGTGCGCTCTCTTACCTCCCAATCAGTTTTGCTTTGTGGCACCAGTAGCACGTACGCCGTCTTACTAGGCGATCACCATTCCGCTTATGTGTCCCTCCGCCAGCAAACTCGACTCTTTTGCAAGGTTTTGTGTTCCTGTCGCGTTGTGCTCGCGACTGCCATCTCTCGGTCGCTAGACCGGCGAAATTAAGAATAACTGTCTGGGGCGTTGGGTTTCATTGCCCGTTGAGGAAGCAGCGCGGTAATCGACGCTACTTTTGCCGCTCAGACGTCTTACGCTGCGACAGCAACACAAACGACGGGTAATATGATGGACGCAACGAATAGAGAGAGAGAGAGAGAAAGAACAAGAACAATGTGCAGCACTGTGTTTCATTGGGCAGCCCGCATATATTTGCCACTGTATGCGAGTGTATGATTTGCGAGCGTGAAATTGATGAAAGAAATAGAAACCATGCGACTATCTCGCAGCACAGTGCTTCGGGGATATATAAAAAAGGCGGAGGCGTGCATGCATTGTAATAAGTGCGTGGCAGAAATCTACGCTGGCTCATGTAGGACACCCGGAAACGGGCACGGAGCATGCCGATTGTGGGCGTTGCAAAAAAAAGAAAGAAAGAAGGGGGGGGGGAGTTGTGAAAGACACAAAAAAAGAATAAATATCGGTACTTTTAGGAATACCAGTACTGCTTAGAAACACGGGCTCACATTTCAGAACATTCTAGTGCCTGCTCAATTACTCGTGCTCCGTGGCATTTGCGTGTCTGAGCAGAATGCACTGTGAATACAAGCACAGCCAGACACAAACACACGCACGCACCCCACGCACCGCACTTATATATAACAGTGATAAATGTGCGCTGAGACGAACGGCTGCTGTCATTCCCTCAGCAGACTTGCAGAGAAACTCGCAATATGTGCAACGCGCTACAAGTTCCAGCAAATGTGCAGACACACACCGGAGTACATAAAAAAACACGAACGAAAAATGCGCTCGCTCAAATAGCCTCTCGATAGCCCACCTATCACGCTTTCGAACATGCAAAAGTATTTCAAGCGCAAATAAGCACCGGCAAAATTATTATTTTTTTAATTTCGATGGTTTGTCCAGCGTCATACACAATGAAGTATATAAATGGGGGCCTTTTTCCGCGATATACATTAAAATTACTCTTTGGTTGGGCCCATACAGCGACGAGTCCGGTGGTCTCGTTGTATTAAGACCCACTCATTTCAGGTAGCGCCGTCGCATGTGGTTCAGGCAAGCACATGTCCATAATAAGTGCTTGATGGTAGCCGCGGACGCTTCAGCTGTACAATATGGGCAAGTATCCCCGAATGGTTTGATGTGGAAACATCTACACATAAACACATATACAAAGAACAAAGAGGATACAGCAACGGAGTATGCTGGCAACTGTCACCGAGATGGGCATAACATCTATCTACCCGTTAGTGGAGAGGGTATAAATGGAGATGATGTCGGAAATAAGGAAATCAACAGGAACGAAATACATGACTTACAGGATACACACACACACACACGAGAAGTAAAGTAGGCATTGAAATGGCAAATTAAAGCATAACGAGCCCACTATGCTGTCTATGTGAAAGTTTCTAGCTTCGCAAAATAAAGCCTCAACTCTACTCCATTTATTTAATGTTTCATAAATAGGCTCTTCATTCGTCTTCCAACTTTTCGTCCTTCGTTATGCAATCCATTCATCTTTTCTTTATATTTGAAGTTCTGGCTTTCTTGTCATCAACTCGATTATTAGTATATTGAAAAGCGCATGAAATGAAGAGATCTTTACGGCCATTCTATTTGTGCCTTTCGTCATGCAAACCACTTAAATATAGTTAGAAAGCAGCGCCTAATGTGAATTTTTTTTATTGTCTAGGAATGTCTCTAGGTAACGGAAACCTTTTACAACTGTGTTCAAACGTACATTTTAATAATGTCGCCGTTTTCCCGTATCATTTCCTCTATCTCAAGGCCTAATACTTGCCTCACATTCCTGTCAGTTTGTTGTTCACGTCTGAACAGCAACGTTCCCACCACGTGAGTGCCGCCGGTGATTGAAAAAGTACCGACGACAGGAATGTCGCGGTAGAGTACGCAACCGGGAAGCTACAGCCATGCCGACAGCCAGTGTATTTCCCGCTCCCCACCCCCCAGCTTTCAAGTAGAGCATACATAGCCCCGGGCAAATATCATGCCTCGTGGGTTTGGGCACGATTTCGCGCTGAAGCGACGGAGTCGGATTCTGGAAGAAAAAAAAAGCAAAACAGAGAATTAAAGGTCGGGTGTTGTTCGCAGCGAGGTCGGGATCATTTGTAGTCGCCCGCGGGCTCCGGAATTCCCCTTCTCCCATTTCTTCCTAGGTCGTTCACACGCACGCCAAACTCGGGTACGCGTTTTCGCTGAACGTTTTTCACATCTCGGCGAATAATTTCGGCGTGGCAAATGCGCGTGTTGTAGGTGGCCCGGGCTTAAACTAACCGCGAAATATTCATGGTTTGCGGGGCTTAGCTAACGCGAAGGGAGGGTAGTAAAAACAAAATCAATAACAGCCAGGGCGAAGAACAAAACACAAACGCAAAGTGTAATTTTGGCCTCAACTGAACCGGAGACCAAACCGATGCTCTCCGTAACCCAAGCCAAACTTAAACCAAAAATGATAATATCGGTTATAGGTTCGCAACAAAGCGGTTCAAAGCAAACCCGTCAACAGTTGCTGCAGCCTACTCAGAGAAACTGATTCACATGGAGACATATAGGTAATTCTGGGGCCCAATTGAAAAAGCTTCTCTTTCGTGAGTACGCTTCCCATTGGCCAGTCGCCTTCGCTAATGATATGTCCCGCATCGTGACTGGCTGAAACATTCACTTACGAAAACCTTCAGCGTAAGACGTTTTCGTGAATTCGTGCCCTGGTGTACTGCTGTAGCCTCGTAGACGACTGGGTTCCTGCACAAAGACATACCAGGAGGTCTTTTACGCCAAAGATTTACTTGACGTGGCGGAAGCATGTCCCGCCCTTATGCAGCCTATCATTTCGCTGCCTTGATTTAGAAAAATCAGTTTACTATTTCACTGATCTCAACACGTTTACATTCCTCCCAAGTAAAGTAGGACGCTGTAGGCTGCCGTCCACACTAATGAACCTCTGACATCCTGGTCTTGCTTTTTCTTTCACCCGTTGATGATGCAATCGAGGCAGAAGAACGGCTACTCTTATGCAAGGGGCAATGAAAGGGCCCCGTCGCAACTACGCTGCTCCTGCTTCCCCACTAAAGCCTGTAACCGGCGGGTAAACAAAAGACCGAAGGCGCTTATCAGCGCCATTAGTTGGCCACAATTGCAACGACAACCCGCAAAGCACCGCTGCAGATGCCCATGGGAACGAGCAATAGGCGAGTGTGTATCGGATGGTATCATCGCCGTCACGAAAGGGTAAAAAAGGAACTGGCGGCGTCGGCCGGAGAAGTGGGAGGCGACTCCGGAAGGAAGCAGAGTGCGTTGACATCGAAACGCTATCAGCACGCCAATTTTTTGTTTCTTTTTCCGGCGATGTCCACACTTGTCCCCCCACCCCTTCCAGCAGGAAGAAGTCGATGAACTAAAAAGCCAAAGTGTTAAGCCACATAGAAATAAGTTGGAGAGAGGGTTGAATCGCTGTGTCGCGCCTGCGGTGCTTCTGCCCTGCTCGACCGTCATAACGCGTAGTTGCAGGGACGACACTGCGAATCTGGTAAGCATCATTCGTTGCTCCGATGAGTTCGGGCGCTTGTTCGTAGAGACAGAACGGAGCAGCTGGTAGTGCAGGAAGGGTCGCCGGAGAGGAAGTACAGATATGACAATAGGCATTCAGCAACGAGAAATGAGCAAGACGAGTACGTTATTTCCTATAAGGACGGAAGAAAGTGCCTACCTCCTCCGTGCTGTTTCTATGTACAGTGACACAGGAACTGTGACGATAGGACGCGAGTCGTTGTGAGCCAGTCTCGGTTGGTAGGATAGTAGTTGAACCGAATTACAAAGAAGGCGTGCATCTGTCAACGTATTCTCGTATTTACGGGTTTGATCGGAATTTTCTGAGCAAGCCGAAGTAGACGCTGATTTTACCGTTTCACGTAAAGCAACTGTTCGAAGCATGTGAAAAAAATATTGCATTAGTCACCCGAGGCTATGGATTAGATCGCACCTATGGGTTATGAGTGCTTCATAATTAGATCACGCGTTCAATACGTAGAACACCAGAACTTAATTTCCACATACCCTTTCCCCAGAAAAGATTTTACAAAAAAAATCTAAAATTGTAATTGACAGTATTCGGTGTTCACTTCGTCCTGCACAAATATTTTTTATGCTTAAAGGCAACCCTTTTGATACCAGAAAAACAAGGCACGAACATCTGAAAAAGAACTGGCCTTAAGACAATATTCTTACTGAAAACAGCTGAAAGATGTAATCAGCTGACATACTAGGGCACGGCATTAAAATTTTGGCTCCCTGTAACAAGAGACATGATTGTGCCTAAGATTCAACTGAAAAATAGTAAACTGGTTTGATTTCCAAGCAGTCTATCGCAAGGTGAGGATGTCGGGATTAAGCCGCACAGAACAGTGCCACCAGAATAGATATAGATAACAAATAAAGTTTTCCTCCATAGACGAAGTGATGTCTATGAAAAGCTTTAGAAGCGCAAACGCGAATGGGTGCATTCGATAGCTAAGGGACGAAAAAATCTGATGTTGCTTGAAACACAGAAGTGGCAATTTAAATAAAGATCCGCTCACAGCACACGATACCCGTGCTAACGCTAACACACATGTGCTGATGTCACTGCCAATCTATAAGTGTTCAATATTGTGTTTAGTTTAGTTCCTTCCTTGAGAGCACTGAGCGCTGGGCATTTGACAGTAAAACTATTTATTATTATTATTATTATTGTTATTATTATTATTATTATTATTATTATTATTATTATTATTATTATTAGGTTTGAATACATATAAAACACGAAGACGCTGAGTAAATAGGGAGGGAACAGGCTTTGACAACTGCCACCTAAAAAATGAAGATAGGGTGGAAAGAAAGAGGAAAGAAAATAGGAAAGAAAAAAAAATCACAGCATATCCACGGAGTGAATGATGATGAGTGGGCGAAGCTGCGGAGGTTCATCGGTAAACCGTGAATCTTCCGTGAATTCTGCCCAGTACATCATCACCGACGTGAGATCGGGCGCGTTTATACTAAAGGTTCGATGAGTTATGACGACTTGCAGCGCACTTTAATTTTACATGTACGCTGTGAATTTTCATTGTTTAGAAAACCATTGCTTAGAAAACATCTGGCGTCTTTCGTTAAGCAGCTGGCGTCTTTTCGTTTTGCTTTAGAAACATCTGGCGTTCTTTCGTTTTGCTTTTACAAAACATCTGGCGTCTTTTGTTGGTTTATTTCATCAATCAACGGCCTTTTGAACAAAATTTTTATTGTTTAATCACGCACAGGACAAATCTCACCAGGCACTACCTTGGAGGTAAAGAATGGCTGCTAATGGGAATGAGAGACAGAAGAAGTCGGCTTTTAGCTAACGCTGCGAATTTTTTATTGTTCAACAACGCACAGGAAAAATCTCCCACCGGCACCACCTTGCAGGCCAAAGCGTAAGACTGGTTACATACTACGCTACGAGGGACGAACGGGTGCCGCTATAAGGAGCTTCGCCCCTAAAAAGAATAATACAGACCTAAACACAAATAAGTAGTCACATGAAAAAAATGTCTATAAACGCGACGCCAAATCGGTATTGCTTGACAAAGTTAGTAGAGCTCGATGGGCCTGGTGACGCCGAGCCGCACATCCTCCCGGGAACAGGCAACCATCAAGGTTCGTACACTTAAGAACAATAAGTCCATATTCTTTGATGAACAGTGCTGGCTGCATAACGAATGCGGGACACTCAAAAAAGTCAGTTTCACCACAAGGGCGAAGCAATGAATGCGATAGCAACAGATTGTAGTGTTACATGAAGCGAGGCTGGCAGATAACTGTTTTGTATCCGATCTCGCGTAACTACAAAACGCTGGTGTAAGAGAATGCGGCCGCTCCAGGGAGAGATGCTCTCCGCAAAGTCACTTCGCGTTGAGAGCTCAGCACGTAGCAGGGTATACGAGCCGCCCGCTGTGATGGCTTTCGAGATGGCGCGCGCGCCAGCGATCGCGACCGCACCTTTAGATTCAAAGTTCAAAGTGACTGCTCGCGCGACCCCCCCCCCCCCATCCCCGCCCCCACCTCACGTCTTTTTTCATGTTCGTAAAGACGAGCGGGGCGTTTGCTGTCTGCTTCGAAGGCAGGCCTCCCGAGCGGGGTGATGTTATCGCATGCACCCTCCGAGCGAAGGAAACGGGCCGGCTCGTTTGATCTCTGCTTCGGCCGCTTTCGTCACCCCCGCTCGCGCGCTTTTACCCATGGTAGAAGATACAATGCGCGGGGGGATCTTATCAATTTGGACTTCATACCGGAAGGACATGACGACGACGGTGACGGCGACGGCAACGGCAACGGCGACGGCAAAAACCCGTCGAGACTGTCCATATTATTGATGTTGCAATAAAATGATGTGTTCTAGTGTCTCACAGGAGACACACGACGTACATGACGGACTGCCCACACGTCCCTAATCGCTCACGCACTAACACAGAGCCAACTCTTAGCTTATGTAAGAGGGCTCTGTCACGACGAGGCAATCCACGACCACGAATACGGGGAGGGAACAATCCGCTTGCGACACACTTGTCAGGGTGCTGCTTTAGAAGAAGTCGGCGGCCACATCGTGAAGATGAAACATCCTGGAGACTCGGTGTTACGGAAGCATAATATCTAAAATTTAGTATACAGAACAAACACCGAACTAGAGAGCATTTTCTGCGTTTAAATAATTCTCCACCATTTAAGCATGTCGTCGTGTTAATCCTTCCGAAAATAATTCGCTCTTAGCAAAGCCCCGTTTTACATTTTGAAGAAGAAATTATCTATGCGAAAGTGTGCTGTGGCGGAACTATAAGATCGCCTTTGGCAATCTGCCTAAAGCAAAATGCCAACGTTTTGCCACAATGACGCGTTTTCTTCTAAGTCTATTATGATGCTGTTGGAGGAGTGAGCGCTGCCGCAGAGAAGAACAAGACGGAGACAGCTTTTGGACAAGACGCATTGTTTCGCCGAAACCCCGTCCAGGAAACCGCGAGATATCTAGCGCCAAGGAAATATTTTAAAGCACGTAAAAGAAGTTTTTATGTCAGTGTGTATATGATTATGAGTAGGGGTGTGCGAATATTCGAAAGTTTCGAATATTCGTCGAATATTACATTCAAAATATTCGTATTCGATTCGAAAATCGTGTATTCGATAACTTCGAATAATCGAAAAATTCGAATATGCGATTCAATTATCATGCATAAAATAACTCGTCTTCCACATTTCTGCTGCGTTCGTATAGCTAAAAACATTGCCGAGAGGAGCGATACACATCGTAAGTATACGGAGGCACGATATCTGCCTGCGACAAGCGCCCCAATACGTATGATTTATTGCTGGTGCATCTCCGACGTGCAGCGCTGTTGGCGATCATGTAACCGCACATTTTCAATATTATGCGCCCGTAACGTGCCGCACTACCACTCGTTCACTGTGCGGGACTACTTCTGAAGAAAGACAGTGACCAATGTGACTGGTGGCGGACTGTAGGCACCTTCAGATACCCCAGTCTGGCAAAGCTTTGCCCCATGTACCTCCCTATACCAGCCACTTCTGTTCCAAGCTGTGGGGGTGCTATATCATCCCTGTAAAGGCGACTGCCGTAGCTTGGGCGCGGCCGCTGTGTTTGGAACGCACGTGCTTGGCGTAAGCCGAGGCGTTCGTCCAAGGTCAGTGATGCGCAGTCTGTAACCCGAGTTTAGCGCGGTGGCGCCGGCATCGCCGCCGCGAATTTAGGCCGGCGCATAGGAACGGCAGTGAGTCTCTTTTGGGGTGTGGCAGCGCGCGCGGACGGACGACGGCCACGCTGGGGTCCGTGGGGGACGGTACCGCGGCTCGCTTCCCTCGGGCCCTCGTGGTGAGTCGTGCATCTGCGGCGGCGCCTTCGCATTTGTATCTTATTATGTTGTCTTATTTTATGTCTTATCTATGTCTTATGTTATATAGTACTGTATGCCTTACATTGCCGTGAGTGTGCGTGTTGTTTTCCAGTATTCATTGTCAGCGCATAAGTTCAGCGTGTTACGTTTACTAATTCGGACCGCGAGCTCACCATATATGTAAAGAAGTGTCTTTAATAAACCTACACATTTTTGTTGTACGACCGCGTGAACTGTGTCCGTGTGTTCCGAGAGCGGCGGCGGTTTATCGCTTCAGACTCCACAAAGCGAACGTGCCTTTTCAGTGGCAGGGAGGGGGGGGGGGGGTTGTCTGTGTTAGAAGGGAGCGCCTGCTGCCTGATCATGTGGAGCAACTCATATTTCTTCATGATAACATCTAGTCATTACTTTCATTGTGATGTGATATTTGCTTGCGTTGTGATGTGCATTGTGTGAGCCTGGACATTGTGTTCTGGAGATAGCAGTGTATGTTTTGTTGCCAGTCAGACTGTTAATGTTTGTTTTGTTCAAATAGCTACATGTTAAATAAAATATTGTTACTGTGGAGGCATTTTTCCTTTGATATTCGATATTCGATTCGATATTCGAAGGTGGATATTCGTATTCGATTCGTATTCGAAAAATTTGATATTCGCACACCCCTAATTATGAGGCAAGCCGTAGTGAGACACTTAAAAAAAATCACCATCTCCCGCTAAAGGGAACCATGAGGCGATGCGAAGCGGTGTTCCGGCATGTCGAGCCCGCGTTTCAGAGGGGGAGTGGAGAGGGGGAGAGGAGAAGGGGAAAGGGGGATATGGCGG
This sequence comes from Rhipicephalus sanguineus, assembly GCF_013339695.2. Classification (NCBI taxonomy): domain Eukaryota; kingdom Metazoa; phylum Arthropoda; class Arachnida; order Ixodida; family Ixodidae; genus Rhipicephalus; species Rhipicephalus sanguineus. The sequence goes on from NC_051178.1 coordinate 225,480,004, forward strand.
AGGGGAGTGGAGAGGGGGAGTGGAGAGGACGTGTGTGGAGAGGGTTTGCGCATGCGCAGTACGGGTGGTCACGCCGCACACAACCGGTTTGAACTCCGCCATAAGATGCTTAATTCGCATCTATTAATTTTGGCTTATAGGGGTTGTGTAACGTGTACCTAAATCTAAGCCCACGGGAGTTTTTGCATTTGCTCTCCATCGAAATGCGGCATCCACTAGCGGAAATCGAACCCGCACCCTTCTGACTTACAGCGCAATGCCACAATTGCTCAAGCTTCACAAGAAGCCTCCACGGGGTGTATATGAATAGAATGGAAAAGTGTAGCATGGAACTCACATATTCCGAGAGTGGAATATACGTGTGTTGCTAACGGAGAACGCTGAAAGATAAGCAATAACTTGAAAGGGATCAGCAACGCTCGACGCAAAGACTCGGGTGAGCTGTGGATAATTGGCTATGAAACGTACTAGTGTTGGACGTTGCGTGACGGGAGGAAGAACGGTAGACGGATGCGCCGGCGAGCAAGTGGCCATAAAACAAAACCGAGTTTCGTAGTGCAAGGTTAAAGCAAACACGAGCGCCGCGCTCCGCTACTAAATTAACGCTTGCAAAGCGGCTTGCCTGTTTAAACAGGAAGACGCGCGTACGCCGAAATGAGCGTATACATCACGCGAACTTTGAGAGACGTTAGAACGTGAGCGGCTTTCGGGGGAGCTGTGGGCCGCTAATGCTGGCGTGTTCCGAAACAGGAAGAGCAAGAGTTTATTTGCATAGTGTCACGGGTCCCTGCGCGACGGCTAGGTCGAGAGATGTGAGATAACCTCGGTAATGGCGAGTCAGATTAATACTTTAGCTTCATTTTGTTCTCACGAATAAAGTCTTACGTGCGTGCTTTCACGCATAAGAAAATACTGCGAAAGAATGACCTAATGCAAAGACTCGCGTAGTTGGTGGCGGTTTAACGAAAAGAATAACCATTCGTTGTGAGACGGTGTAGCACAAGATTTACGATCGCAAGGTTTAGACTGAATACAGCTTACCACGTAATTATTTTCCACCTTCTTGTATGCTCAACATGACTGGTGTCAGGAATTGAAGTATATGTATTTATCATACTTGAACTAAATTCCCCCGGTAAGATTCGAATGAGCGATTCACAAAGTGTCCGACAGTCGCAAAGACGTAACGTTTCAAACAATCGGACGCGAGAGCAACGATAAAAATTAAAACTTCAACACTTCCACCGTAACATCTGCTGCGACGACCGTTTTTGTGTACGCGTACTGATTTCTGTATTTCACTTGCAAATACCAACGATAATGAAACAGCGTTGGAGATACGGTGCTTAGAAACATCGCTCCTTCGGAGAGAGAATGTTTTGCTGGTGTCCGATTTTCTTCGGGTTATGCGACATTTATATGGGAAGAACCGCTCGCTGTTTATGCGGCTCATTTAAACAGCTGTGTCTCGCCACATTCTTTCACTCTGCTTTTTCATTGCAAAGTATTCAATATGGTGCTCTGCATTTGGAAATAGAATGAAAAAATAAAATGACAAGAGCGTGAACGGCAATGCTGAGGCGTCGAAAGCCATAGCGTTCGCACTATTCCTTATTTTCGGAATGCGCATATTGGTTCGCGGTCGCGTGCCACTAGTGTTGACTTTATCGACTGAAGGTGGCTGCAACAGCTTCCGCTACGTCGCTTTTCATTCCGCTTTCGCGCACACCAGGGTACTGGACGCGAGAAGTCGATATAACAGTCTGCTTTATGAAATAACTCTGACACAAAACATATTTTACTCTAGTGTTGGGGCCGAACAAAACGAGCTAGCCAGTCATTGCGTTGGACAAAATATTGACGAAACTGCCGATAGAATCACAAGCCATTCCTATGAACAAAAACAAAAAAAATCAGTGAATTCAACCTGCCCCAGGGTTTTTATTCATCAGAGAGCTCTCACGTTAGGACTATTTGTAAAGAACAGGTTCTGTTTAATTATTATGTTGGGCATGACATTATACTAAGCTCCCTCGTTTGATGACCAAAGTCAATTTTCAAACGAAATATTTTATCACTTCAGCATCTGCGCCTCTATAACATTCAATTTTCTACTACGCTATGCCCATTAATTGGCACTCGTTTGCAAGTCAGTAAATTTAATGATCGGCGTTGTAATGATACAATCAGCTTCAAACCAGGAAAGTCACTTCTACAAAAACAAGAAAACAAACTAGCCAACACCGACGTTCAGACATATATAGACACACTGACTGTGTATGTTTTTCATGTTGCGCTTGAATATTTTCTGAAACCACCTGTATTAGTGTGGGCCCGTTCACTTCTTTTTCTGTTGAATTCATAAGATTGCAATTATGTGCATTTTGCTTCAGCCACGGCTTTCTTCTCACTTTGAAACTCTACTGAAATATCCGCTCTGAAAGTATAAAAGAAAAGCGTCAAAAAGACATTTCCTAGCTTTGCAAATATACTGGAGTGTTGCAATCATGCGGGGCGCATGAAAGCCTTCTTTTTTCTTTAGTGACATTCGCATACGAGGTTACAAAGGCAAACCTACTTACCACCTCTGTCCACAAACTGCACATGTCCTCAGGACATTTGGATGTCGTTCTGCAACACCGCACAGCGTCTTATCCAAACAGCTCAACGAATGCCGATTGCAAAAAAGAGAAAGTTTTAGATTGCATCGGGGCACGAAGTATCAAACTGCGTAGAAAGTAGGTAAAATATGCATCTGCAAAAGCGAGTGAGAAGCTTCGAAAAAAACAAATATTGCCTAGAAAGCGAAACAAGTAAACAATGAACTTATTTGCATATCGTATAAAGAGAAACGGCACTGTGGCCGAACTTACAAGGTATTTTCGTTTGGCTGGCTGCATTGGTTGATTCATATCCAGCTGAAATTTGCTCATACAAACATTTTGGACGTCAGAGCTTTTTGCACCCGGAAGAGCGACCATCAACGAAAGTATGATTGGATACTTGGGAAGCGACGCCGATATGACTGATCGCACGATAGCAGAAAAACGTGCGAAAAAAAGAGAACGATGCTACAAATAGGAATATACTGGTTTGCATCCATACATACAGCAGCTAGTATGCTATAAATAGGCTAGGGACAATATGTGACGTGTTCTCTCACATAGGCAGCGCAGTTGGAAAACAACAGCCAGGAGTACACACTAAAAAAGATTGCAGTGGCTTAGCTCGGCTATTGCAGGATATACGTAGCGTGCAGCTGATTATACCTAGCTTTCCAGGTTGTCTACTATTATTAGCCTTCTTCTGTTCATGCTTCGTACGCTGAACCGCTAATTGCCAGGCAACTACTTCGGGATCCGATGAGATAAGCTTCTCGTCTCTTCTGCGCCGTTGAGCAGCACTTGCGCTCTCCTTCTTCATGGCGTTACTCACCTGCAAACGCCAGTCAGAGGCGCTTTTAATTGGCTCCGGCACAGTGTCAGACGGCGACTGCACAGCCAAGGCGAATAGCTGCGCGCGCGCTGGCGCCAGCGCGTCTGCCACGGTTACGACGTCACTCCTCTCGAACGCGCAAACAAGCAGCGGCGAGTCGCGCGCGGCGGGGGCGGAGAGCGCGTGAGATCGCGGCGGTGGAGAGAGCGCGGTGGCGGAGAGCGCGGAAAGCGGTGAGCCAACTGTGTGACACCACTGATCCTCGCGCATGCGCAGCACGGCTCATGATGATCCACGCGAAATCGGCTCCGACTAGGCAAGTGTAACTAACGCTACAAAAAGTTCAGGCCATTCCTAATGTTGTATATCAAGCAAGCTCAAGGGGACGTTATGCTCCCTTGCTGCGTCTGTGTCTATCTTAATACAATTTGCCATAGCTGACGAGTTTCCTCCCAAATACGCTGCACTGAAGGCACAAACACGTTGTAGCTTAAACAAAATCTCGTATTATTTGGCCTTACTAGGCCGTCATTACCATTGCTCAACGATAAAGTAGAATATCGTGGTAGGATTACGTTTAATGAGATCTTTTGCAAATAAAACATATTTTGCCTGCAAATTGAACCCATACGTACTACATAACAACAAAATATAATTACACAAACTACTGTGATTTGTATGTATCGTTGTGGACCTATACGACAAGTACACTCATATGCATTCGAACACGCCGCAGTACCAGCCTTACCGAAGAACACTTCAATAAAATGCATCAGCACCAAACTGCATGATCACCAATGCATTAGCTAAGAGTTTTAATCTTTATGATGAAACTTGCAATTGCGTTTTAAATGCGAAGCATTTCTTAGGGAACCTTTGGCACTTTGAGCGTTTCTATCTACGTATCTATCTATCTATCTAGCCGCCTACGTCTGGGTGCTCTCATGATCGCCGCCTTAACTTGGTGTAGACCAAAATTAACACGGGAGTGTAAGAGGATTTGACGACTATGACTGTCGGGTCATGACATGAATAAAGTGAAAATCCTCTCACGTACGTCGTCAAACCCTTTCCTTCAGACACATGTGGCACGTACCCGTTTAATACGCGCCGGGGTGTACGGGTATGCGCCACAGGTGACTGACAGTTTATATCTACCCAGGAACGGCGAGAACAGACACTGGTAATTTAAATGCGAGAGCGTTAAGAAAAACCTACATCGGCAGCGTTGACCCGACGAATGCAGGAATCTTAGCAGGAATCGAACCCGAGCATTCTGCGTCGCAGTAAGGTATTCTACCACAGAGCCATGCCAGGTCTGTGAACTGGTTTTAAAAAACAGCCTATGCGGGCGTAATGTCGGTGCAACATCAATTGTGGTTGTGGTGCTGGCTATCTAATTTTACGAGAGAGCAATGAACACTACATATGTCCTCCTACGATAAAGGCGTCATATCAGATGAACGTCTGTGGTTCCAGTATTGGCTCCGCTTTTATTGTAGTCTAATAAACATTACATTTGTATTCCTATGATTCCGCAAGCTATTTTGAAGCATTGCTCGACCCGGGAGGAATACATTAACGAAAGTTACGTATGATGTTCACATGAGTGCACCATAAAATGCACTTAGTTTCGATAATACTCACGTATGTACTCTAACGTGAGGGCTGACGTTATGTCGCACCATAAGCTACCCTTTAAGCGGCAGTGTTGTCGATCTGCCTGGTAAGCCCACGATGGGCACACAGCTACTACACTTACCAAACACGTCTATCCACCTCGTAACGCTTGGTTCAAAGCCCTAAAATACAGCCTAGAAGTACACGCTGATTGCTTCGCATGAAACCGATTCCCACAACGCGTGGGATCTGCCGAATCTTTTTTCTAGAGTCGCTCTTTATTCGGAGGACACGTTTTCTGAGTCTATTTGAGCCAGGCTAGCATTAGACTATCCACTATGGCTAGCCAATGAAACACAATAAACAAAGAGCCGCTGGGAATTTGCGCTGTTGAGCAGTGTAACTGCTTGTACTATCAGAAAGCGACGGCCGCCATTTTGTACGCCAGTCGTAAGCGTAAACAGTGGTCTTTTGATTGCAGTTGGGCAATAGCTCGGTGTTGTTTTTCGTACTCTGACATCGGTGTCGGGATGCTTGCATACGAATGATATGCTGCTGCCGATGCTTCCATACGAATGATATGCTGCTGCCTTAGGGCTGACAATCGCATCTCATTTGCACACCTTATGGAAATGATGCGTTTACGCAGTGTCATACATTCGGCGAGCAGTACCAACTTAAGCTTTGTTTAATATTAAGGTCTCTGTTATCTTATGCTTTTCTCTCCAGTCCTTTGGTTTTCAGCGGGCTCGTCAGCATTCGAATACATCAGCACAAGCAAATACGTAGCGTTATTCGAAGGTCGCCCGTTTGGTCTCTGCCGGCGGCAGGTTGTCTTTTCGTCCTCTTTAATTTATTCGCATTTATATTGGCCAGCATGTCGGCGATGGTCTTATTTAGACGCTCGGTGCAGCCATTGGTCTGTGGGTAGTAGGCTGTGGTCCGGCGGTGGCTTGTGTCGCTGTACTTCAAGATCGCCTGAGTAACGTCAGCAGTAAAGATCGTACCTCTGTCGGTGATGAGGACTTCTGGGGCACCATCACGCAAGACGATGTTCTCAACGAAAAACTTGGCTACCTCGGCGGCACTGCCTTTGGGGCATGGCCCTTATTTCAGTGTAGCGGGTCAGGTAGTCGGTAGCTACGACGATCCACTATGTTTGCGACAGTCGACGTCGGGAACGGCCCCAGTAAATCCATACATATATTTTCAGGAACGCTCCGCGAGGTGGTTCGATGGGCTGCAGAAGCCCTGGTCGCCTTGTCGGTGGTGTCTTGCGTCGCTTCGATAATCTAAGATAATCTGGAATGTTCCCAGACATTAGGGCGCGGCTTACGAAATGCGTCGGCTAGACGTGCAACGGACTAGTTACATAAAAATGATAAAAAGAAGCGCGCGCGGCAATATCATAATTACTACACATAACGTCCCCTACACTTTCCTTGGCTTGATTGTCTGTTGGTTCTCATGCATTAAGGTTGAGTCTAACAAAGAAAACGAGCCCTTAAATTACATTCCTTTCGTTCATAGAATGCAATAGACAAACAAAAAGAACAGAGGTTGCCTACCTTGCACTGCAATGCGCAATAATGATGAAAAGATTAAGAAAAGTAGAGGAAGTGAATTGTTCATACGCATTACGTTAGAAAGCGTAATGAAATCATTCTGTCCCAGGTGGACACGCATTTAAAGTGCCATGATAAATCGTGCTCAGATTACAATAATAATAACGTAGAATTTACTCGTCTTCGTGCGCACCGCCTTGATGGTACAATGGTTACGATATTATTCTGATGTCCCGAATGTCGCGGGTTTGATCCCGGCCACGACAGTGGCATTTCGATGGAGGCAAAATGCTAGAAGACCGTGTACTTATATTGAGGTGGACGTTAAGGAACCCCAGGTGTTCGAAATTTCCGGAGCCCTCTACTACGGCGTGCCTCATAAAAATACCACAGTTCTGGCACGTATTGTGCGTGCGCGCGCGTGTTTGTGTGCGTGTGTGTGTTGTGCTGGTAAAATAAGCGAGTCGCCTTGTTTGCTTGTGCAGCTTATAGGTATGTGTTTAATACATTGATTACATGTCCGGACTGATAAGGACAAAGACAGCTTTTTTAGGACTTCGAATATCTCACGCTCTAAGTATTCTCCAATAAGATAGTCGTTTGTTGTTCATATCACTTAATTTGCGATCTCCTCTCGTACGTATTTATACATATAGCCAATCGGAGTTGCGATTCTCGAGTGCATTGCCTTTTTTTTCGCTTTGCCAAGAAGCTGTGCTTTCCACAATCGTATACATGGACGTAAATTAACCCGCAAATAACGTTTGTCACAGAAATGCGGTTCATATCTTATCATGCCTCATAAAAATTTAACTTTATCTTGCTGCCGACAACAAAAAAAGACCTAAAAAGTGAAGAAATATTGGTGGCTAACGTTTGAACGTTGCTGTTTTTGTTTTGTTTTTTTAATTTCGGCTAGAAATGCATAAAGATCGAATGAAAAAAAAGTCGGCAGATCCCACGCCATGTGGTAATTGGTTTCATGCGAAGCAGTCAGCGAGTAATTGTCCATGCTGCATTTCCTGGCTTTGAGCCAACCGTTACGAGGTGGATCGGCGTGTTTTTGTAAGCGTAGTAATTGTGCGCACACCGAGGCTTTACTAGGGACGTCGACTGCACTGGCGTTTAAAGCGTAACTTATTGTCTGACGTAACGTCAGCACTCATTTAAGAGCATAGACGGGAGTATTATCGAAACGAAGTGCACCTTACGATGCGATGATGTGAATATCATACTCAACTTTCGTTAGCGTATTCTTCCGGAGTCGATAAACGCTTGAATATAGCTTGCTGAATCATAGGAATACAGATGTTATGTTTATTCGACTTCCATAAAAGTAGAGCCAACACTGGAACCACAACTGACGTTAATCCGGCATGACGCCTGTATCACAGCAATACATATGTAATGTTTATTGCTTTGTTATAAAATTAGATAGCCAGCACTGCAACCACAAGTGACGCTGCACTCACATTACGCATGCATAGGGTCTTTTTTTCAAAGCAGTTTTAAGACGTGGCTTGGCTCTGTGGTAGAATACCTGACTGCCACGCAGAATGCTTGAATTCGATTCCTGCTTATGATTGAGGCCCGTGTACTTAGATTTAGGTGCACGTTAAAGAACCCCAGGTGGTCGAAATTTCCGGAGCCCTCCACTACGGCGTCTCTCATAATCATATCGTGGTTTTCGGACGTTAAACTCCAGATATTAATATTACTATTATTATCGATTCCTGCTGGGATACTGATTTTCATTCTTTGCATTCGTCGGGCCAACTCTGCCGATATCGCTTTGTCTTAACATAGATTAAGATAGATTTACCAGAGCAAAATACGGAACAACTTATGAAGGACACACACACATAGCGCTATGTGTGTGTGTGTCCTTCCTAAGTTGTTCCGTCTTTTCTGCGCTGGCAAATCTATCTTAATCATGAACCAACTCGCCCAAGCAGACGTTTTACCAAAGTTTGTCTTAACACTCGCATTGAAATTACGGATGTCTGTTCTCGCCGTTCTTGCGAAGATATAAACTATCGATAACCTGTGGCGCATACCCATACACCGCGGCCCGTGGCACACGGTAAGTGTGCCACGCCTGTCTGGAGGAAAGGCTTTGACGACGTACGCGACAGGATTTTCACGTTATTAAATGCGAAGCATTTCTTAGCGAACCTCTGGCACTTTGAGCGTTTCTATCTATCTATCTATCTATCTATCTATCTATCTATCTATCTATCTAGCCGCCTACGTCTGGGTGCTCTCATGATCGCCTCTTTAACTTGGTGTAGACCAAAATTTGCATGGGAGGGTAAGAGGATTTGACGAATATGACTGCCGGGTCACGGCATGAATAACGTTAAAATCTTGTCGCGTATGTCGTCAAACCCTTTCCACTAGACAAGTGTGGCACATACCCGATTACCACGGGCCGCGGTGTACGGGTATGCGCCACAGGTGATTGACAGTTTATATCTACCCAGGAACGGCGAGAACAGACATTGTTAAATGCTAGTGCGTTAAGGAAAACCAACATCGGCAGCGTTGACTCAACGAATGGAAAGAATGAAAATGAGGATCCCAGCAGGAGTTGAACCCAAGCATTCTGCGTGGCAATCAGGTATTCTACCACTGAGCCACGCCAGGTTTATAAATTGGTTTGGAAAAAAAACAGCCTACGCAGGCGTAATATCGCTGCAACGTCAATTGTGGTTGTGGTGCTGGCTATCTAATTTTACAAGAAAGCAATAAACACTACATGATACTCCTACGATTTCTACTCCTACGATACAGACGTCATATCAGATTAACATCTGTAGTTCCAGTGCTGGCTCCGCTTTTATAGCAGTCTAATAAACATTACGTTTGTATTCCTGATTGATTCAGCAAGCTATATTGAAGCATTGCTCGACCCCGGAGGAATACATTAACGAAAGTTACATATGATATCCACATCACCGCACTGTAAAGTGCACTTAGTCCGCCAGAACGACGCAGTGTCCTCTTCATTTCTTACGAGGCTGGGCGAGGGCCTCATGCTGACCGAGGATGATGCCAGATTGGTCGACAGCCGCTTTGTAGACTAGGCAACGTAGGCCACATACGCCCAGGTAGTCTACAAATACGACAAACACCATCCACTGATGTTGGTCTACGTAGCACTATCTAGACCTACCAGGCTCGACGGCCTATACCTCACCAACGAGAAGGGTGGCTTCAGGTTCCGGCATGTCGCCGGCTCTGTCGACAGACAAATTGTCGGCGAAATGACCGAGGCATCCATGAATTCCAACAGCTATCCTATACCACATACTTCACTACACATGGACCCCTCGTCACCACGATCACGACCGGATCCGATAACAAGTCATGACCAGCTGCTGGTGCTCACTGATAGCGGTGATCATGCCCTTGTTCAAGAACTGTCAAGAACTTCTGGTACACATGCACACGGGTTTGTGAAACGTGCGGGCGTTCTCGGGACACGTATAAGCAGTACATACCAGCTTACCGCTTCTGGTGTTGGTAATACCCACGTTGCTACTGGCAGCGTTACCCAAACGTAAAAAACTGGTTATAACACGTATGCGGCTCTTCAGCATATATAAGTGTGCGTATACAATTCATAAAATCTTTAGCGCTATTTTGTAACGTGTCGCTCAGCAAAAAAGTTACGCCAGTCACCTACCCGCCGCATGCTTCGCATAACATCGACTGCCACGGTACGTGGGATCTGCTGAATTTTTTTATGTCACCACCAGATATTCATATTCGTCAACCCTCTTACCCTCTCATGGCAATTTTGGTGTACACTAAGCTAAGCAGGCGATCACGAGAGCACCCAGACATAGGCGGCTAGATAGAGCGATAGATAGATACGCAGATAGAAACGCTTAAAGTGCGTAGGGTTCGCTAAGAAATTATTCGCATTTAAGAATGCCGTATAGTGCTTTAGCGCTGCTTTCAGGGATCCTGCTCGAACTGTTCGCGAAGGCATCCAGCATCGCTTGCTCAGTTGAAGCTCGCAAATAGCGTGATAAAATGTGAGAGAACGCAGCTATACAACATGAGAAATGACAAGGAACAGCGCGGCTGCAAGAAATAGTCGCTTGTAAGGAGATACAGCATTACCCCGGTAACATATTGGAGAAAACAAGCGGCCGTGGCAGCTCGCCGCTGCCTTCCCAGCGTGCCTGACGAGAAGTTATGATCCGAAGCGAAACTGAAGGGAGTTTCTACTGGCGTCTACGAAATGGCCTCTGAATGACAACCGTAAACAATGCTCGAAGCACGCGAAGTCTGGCGCTGACGGCTTCCACCGAGTATGAATGCCACGACTGCGCATTTGTCTTCCTTTCTGGTGGGTACAAGAGCTACGTTGAATATGAACCGCTGACACTGTACTAAGCTTTTTGGGAAACAAATGAACAATAAAACAAAACACGGCCGGGTTCCCGGCTGGAGCCTTCTTGCTTTGTTGTGCCGTTGTTCCTCCCAGCATGAACACCGTTTCTACATCATTTTTTTCCGTCAAGGTCCCTTAGGTCTTTCCTCCCGAAACATTTATCAAGAGAATACCCAAAAGATTCTCGAGACCGAGTCGGGAAAAGCGTCCATGAATAAACGGAAGTTTCACTGCAAATCGCTTCCGCGTGCCCTGCTTTAACCCTTTAAGAACGGTTGTTCGTAAAGCTAACCGTGCTTCAAAACACTATTCGTTTTCCTCCACGTGGTTCTACTTTACCGTCATCAATAACCCCTGCTGTTTATTCCATCTGCGCCTGATCAGACGGCAGCGGCTGTGTAGCTTCACCCGGATACCTGCGGTAATACTTGGTCTCCTGTCGCCGCGTTGCACTTGCCATTTGTCTTGAAAAAGTGATAGAAAAGATGGTATGGGCTCTCCTAGACTGGTACCTGGAGCACTGTTATCGGGCCCGTTAGTACGTACCTGTGTATTACAAGCTATAAGTTACAATCTAAAAAGTGCACATGTATTACAAGACGAACTGTATATGTACATATGCATGTGTTTATGTGTGTCATTTTTTGTTTTCTTTCCTCTTAGCTGACCTGTTCATACATCGATGCATATTGTATAGGAAAGGCCACTAGTCACTTTAGGCTATCGGTCCAAATAATCCTTGTATATGCAATTTTCTGTTCACGAAAATAAAGATTGATTGTTTGACTGACTGACTGACTGACTGACTGACTGACTGACTGACTGACTGACTGACTGACTGACTGACTGACTGACTGACTGACTGACTGACTGACTGACTGACTGACTGACTGACTGACTGACTGACTGACTGACTGACTGACTGACTGACTGACTGACTGACTGACTGACTGACTGACTGACTGACTGACTGACTGACTGACTGACTGACTGACTGACTGACTGACTGACTGACTGACTGACTGACTGACTGACTGACTGACTGACTGACTGACTGACTGACTGACTGACTGACTGACTGACTGACTGACTGACTGACTGACTGACTGACTGACTGACTGACTGACTGACTGACTGACTGACTGACTGACTGACTGACTGACTGACTGACTGACTGACTGACTGACTGACTGACTGACTGACTGACTGACTGACTGACTGACTGACTGACTGACTGACTGACTGACTGACTGACTGACTGACTGACTGACTGACTGACTGACTGACTGACTGACTGACTGACTGACTGACTGACTGACTGACTGACTGACTGACTGACTGACTGACTGACTGACTGACTGACTGACTGACTGACTGACTGACTGACGACTGACTGAACTGACTGACTGACTGACTGACTGACTGACTGACTGACTGACTGACTGACTGACCTGACTGACTGACTGACTGACTGACTGACTGACCTGACTTACTGACTGACTGACTGACTGACTGACTGACTGACTGACTGACTGACTGACTGACTGACGACTGACTGACTGACTGACTGACTGACTGATGACTGACTGACTGACTGACTGACGACTGACTGACTGACTGACTGACTGACTGCTGACTGACTGACTGACTGACTGACTGACTGACTGACTGACTGACTGACTGACTGACTGACTGACTGACTGACTGACTGACTGACTGACTGACTGACTGACTGACTGACTGACTGACTGACTGAATGAATGAATGAATGAATGAATGAATGAATGAATGAATGAATGAATGAATGAATGAATGAATCACTCTACTACACTAACCTGACCCACTATTCTGTTAGGCTATCAATACATACCGCCAGGGCTGGGCAAAGATACTTTGAAATTGTATCGCGATACGATACAAGATACTCAGGCAAGAAGTATTGGAGATACAGATACAAGATACTGCCGCGAAAATTGTATCCGATACGATACTTGGCAATTGTATCTTAAGATACTTCGATACATTCTCAAATTTGTTATTATAGATATATATAATGTAGCAGCAAACGCCTATGCACGAAAATGTCTGCTTCAAAATTTCTTAACTGTGACCTATTTTGCTTCACTTGAATGAAATGTCTGTTAGTATCTCAAAAGTTTTGCCATTCTTGCTCAAAGTACATTAGTTTCCTTCCAAAATAACTTATTCGGGTTTGTTTTAGCTTCTTCACAGGACAACTCTTTGCACACTTCGCTGACAGCGGTACTTGCTTTGCACAGCTTGCCGACCATCTAGCAGGTTGCCATATAATCACAATAACTTCAATAAGAAGCCTTCTCACGACGGCGCAAATACCGGTGTGGACTTTTACCTTGTCCGTAAAAGACAGCTTGCACAATACCGTATATCCGGACAGGTGTACAGCAGCAACAACGCTGGTAGCAACTTTTTTTTTCTTTTTATATGAGGGGGAGGGGCATGGTGTATACTAGCGGTTTGAGCCATTTCGCTAGCGGCCCGGCCCGCACGCATGACGGTCTTCGTCTCATTTGTTTTTATTTTCTAAATAAGTATGTTCGTGAGCAGCACAGACATGACTGGTCTCAAGCATTTCCTTCGTGAGGCACATGTGGTCACCATGTGCTAAAACATAACCGTGGAACAAATACTCTATATTTCAAAATCCGCGTGCAGATATCAGTCATTCTGTACATCGCTATCGATATTTCTCGAATCCTGACTCCAAATCCCCTTCATAAATGACCTATGTATGAGATATGAAAAATGCTTCCTTTCAAACGTCATTTTGTTCAAACTCTCTCCCACCATCCTCACTCTGTCCCGGCCCTTGCAACCAAATTTTGCGACTGCGGCCCGCTGGCTATAAGCTCAGCTTGAGACCCCTGGTGTATACGTAGATGACGTAAAACTGCAATGAATTGTCACAGTCTACTTATCTGCTGGCGTAAAGGATTCTTTGTTGAGATACTCACTAACCTGCAATCTTTTTAGCAATTATTCTTCAACGAGAGAATATGTGCAACGCAGAAACGTCTCAGACGTATTTAATAGTTCCATAAAGCGTCGCAGGACACCGCCGCTATTCGCACTATTGCCACTTATAGCTCCCATTACGTGGCGATTAGTAATGCGAAAAATATTTAAGAAAGCCTGAAACAGGAAAGAAAAGTGTAAGTAAAATAGAGAGGTGGTTGTGTATCAAACATTCACATTGAATGAGTACAGGAACACAATACAGACAGCGCCCTTAATAGCTGTGAGCATGAAGTATGGTCAACTTACCTGTTGAGACCATAGACAATTCAGTGCCTATGGAAAATTGCCTGAAACGGCTCGTTGGGACGCTCATGAGCAACACTGAGCATTCAGAAAAACAAAGTTTCTCGAATCCCCTTCCTATCATCTTTAAGATGGCTCCTAATGATTTCCATTATTATAATGCAAACTCAATTTCGCTATTTTTCTAAGCGGTAAGCAGAATGTTTTGTACTGTTTACTCAAGGTACGCCCACATGATTATATATTTGTTTTCAAAATCGCCTTGGCAACGTGTAAATGTGTAAACAGTAGTGGAAACAAAGTAGACAGAAGAATAAAGCAGAGATCTTATTTAGGGAGCGCGTTGCAAAAGACATACTTCAGTGACCAGACCGGAAAAACAGTGCAGAGACTTAGGTAATGTCAGGGATGTAAAATGACAGCTAAAAAAGCACTTTGGCTAAAATAAAATAATGATTTCATAAATTCTTTGAATAAATGTAGCAGGAAGTGAAAAATACAGTACGCCAAGGTATTTTCTGTTAGGTAAACGCTTGCTCTTTTAGATCTAGCATCAGTACCAGTGCTGCTAACGTTGTTAGATTCTTAGTTCCATATAAGTTAATTCATGGCATGCAAGTCAAACTTACATTCACGAGATCTTTCAAATCGCTGATATGTAAAATCCACGCGACGCAAAGGAACCCCATTCTTGCACGCATTACATTTCGTTACGGAGCAAGACGCAAGAGAACCTTCAATAACGACACTGCAGCAGCGTCAGAATTTGCGCGATCGACGCGGCACAGGACAGTGGCTAAGAGCAAGTGTCGCGGCATTGGCGCAACTAAAAGTAAAGAAATCGAGCAAACAAAAGGTACGTGGGCTGGGCGTAGACGTCCGCACGCTTGTCTTCCTCATCTTCTGCCCTCACTGGGGTACTCTGGCGGAAAAATAAAATTGTGTCACTGCCCTAAGACTTATTCAGATGGCTTAGTGGCATCAGTACCTGCTTGAGAAGCGGAGCTTGGCCAGCGATTATTGTTTCGCACGGCTGTGTTGCGATAGAAGTATCTTGTATCTTAAGATACACGATACATTACCGAATTTATCGGAAATACAGATACAGATACTCGTATTTCGAGAAGTATCGCGATACAGATACAAGATACCCATAGAGTATTTAAGATAGTATCTAAGATACATGTATCTTCGATACTGCCCAGCCCTGCATACCGCAAAGTAGAACAACCTTATTTATTTCCCGCGCTCAAGCCAGTCTGTTCATGAGTCATCGAACTGAAATGTCCGCACCACCGCTGGCGGCGCTGCTTTGCAGTGGTCTAGGACGTTGTCTTGCACGAGCGGCCTTCCGTGCTGCGTGGAGCGGACGTGTCGCACCCACCTCTATTTTGAAGATTGTTCGGAGAGCCCAGTCGTAACGACAAATTTTTACATCGCTGTCATTTTTTCCTCCTTACAGAGAAACGTAAAGTTTCATTTACCTTTTGTCTTCTTGAAGCACGATAGTTGCGGGCAATGTCGCTATTGGCAGCTGGGGAAAACAGTGGCACTCCGACGTAGTCGGAGCGGAGCCTCGTTATTCGGACGTGCATCCTCTTACTTATGCTTAAAAAGCTCGCGAATGCTTGGCCGTCCGCTTGGCAATGGAAGTGAAGCATTAGTCCGAATCGACTGCAAATGCTCGACTTGTACAGAACGGAGACATCTGTGCGGCAGTCCGTATGGAGATTAATGTCACCCGGATAGGAAACGTAAGTGCTCGACGTCATGCTTCTTGACTTCGCGTGCGGATTTCGTGTTCAACTTGCGTTTGTCGGCAGATTACGCGTTACGTGTTCGCTTCTTGAACGACTACTATACGTCAGAGATTGTCAAAGGGGTCACCAAGCAAATAGCGGAATGCTGTGTAAGAGCGAGATTTACATAGAAGCATTTACACAGAGCTGTCTGCTATTCAACCATCCATCATGACTGACACTTTTCGTCTTATTGCTGCTGACGCTCACACTTTTTCAGGGTGGGTCTTACTGAATTCAGCATTGCGTAAAAAAAAGTCAGAGTTTCACCGCAAGGGCGAAGGCTAGCGCCACGCGCTGCGGAGCGAGAGGTTGCTGGTTTGATTCCGCGCTTCGAAAACATTTTTCTGAATTATTTTTCTTTGTGACTTATATATATATATATATATATATATATATATATATATATATATATATATATATATATATATATATATATATATATATGTATATATATATATATATATATATATATATATATATATAGGGTGCATGACGGCGGCGACGGGGATGGCAATAACCAGCCAAGACTGTCCATATAATTGCTATCGCAATAAAAGTGGGCCAGAGAAAAGTTGCGAGCTAAGCACTTGTCTTAGCGTCAGCCGACATGAGAGAGAGAAAGGTTCAGTGTAAAGTCGAATGCGTTACGCGGTCTTGAGCAGTTATGTCAAACCCAACTCCTCAGAGGCTGAAAGGTAAATGACACCAGGCAAGAAATTGTTTGCTAAATTCCCTTCGCTCTAGTTTATTACAAGTACACAACGACAGTAAGAAGAATAATTGTTGGTGTACTACTGTTTCCAGTACAGCTTGTCACTAACAAAATACCTATGATCGAAAGTGCTAGAGGCTGAACTGCATAATGAAAAACGTAATGAATTATTTCTTCAACATACCCCCTCCACACCTCAGCCGCTGTAGCAATCAATTGGTGGAGCAGTAATCCCTTCAAAATACTCCGATAAATCTTTATACTTGTTTCTATTTTTTAATTCCCGCAAATCACTTGAATTGCAGTTGTAGGGGCAATTATACAATGCTTACTGCTCATTGTGTATATTTTCCAGCATTACCATTACGACGCCGTTCTTGTGAAAACATTTGTACTTTTGTGAACGTCTCTAGGACAACCATATGTAAACTCTCTATAGAACAGCTTATAATTTGCAAAAGGCGTTAAAGATGCTATATTAAGCAAGCTAAGCCGAATGATCAGACTTGAATTGATAGCTTGTATTTTTGCCTCGTGAAAAAGGTAAACGTGACGCACTATGTGCGATTACGACTCGTTTTATTAGCAATATTGACAAATAAATGAAGAACAGAGAGCTTATTTTTGGCGAAAAGCGTTTAACATTTTACTTTGGTGATGGATGTGCACTTGAGACTTTCGAGAAGTTCACAGTCCCTACGCCCTCTGTTTTATGTCTCCACTTTTATCTTATCTTCCCGCTAGTTTAATAATTATGAATTTCGACTGTTAATCGCGAGACCACAGGTTTGAAATCAGTCGTAGGGGCCGTATTTCTATTCAGGCGAAGTGTACGCTGAGATGTGAGTGCACGTCTGCTGAACTCACAGCCGTTGACTATTATATACAGTCAACTGAAGGGAGGAGCGGTTGCAAAAGTGGAAAGTCGAAGGAATGTAATGGCGAGGAATGCGCGAGCGCAGCGTTCACAGCGCGATCAAATGTGGTCGCAGTGTTCAGTCGTCGTCAGAAAGCGCAGCAGTGTTCTTGATCAAACTTTCAGTACTTTTCGTTAGAACATTGTTGAATGTATACACTAAACTTGCTCGATTCGCGCGTAACACCCGAACTGAGTGGTTGAACGGGCATTTTCACACTGCCCGCAACCGCGAAACCAGTGCTGGCATAGGCATGCGCATGCAGGGTTGGGTTGTCCATCAGGAGGGTGAGTGTGTGTGTGAGAAGGGAGGGGTGGGGGCAATGTTTCATCGCAGTGCCCCCTCCCCATTGGATGAGTCTGAAAGACAACAAGTTTCGCAAAGGATGAAAATCAAGATGAAGCTCGGAAGTGCTGCTCAGAATGACCTACGTTGTGTTCCCGGCTTTCCGGGGTACATGTTGGGAGTATGCAGCTCTTAGAAAGCAACATCGACGCTCTTCGGCCGCCATATATCGTCAAAAACCTGCATGGCCATAACCATGTACATGTACATTGAACGACGGGACTGATCCGACTGAGTAAAGATATAAGGCTGACTTGGCGCCCCCTTAGATGACCAGAGGGGGCGACCGCCTCCCCTGCTATCCTCCCCCCCCCCCCCTCCCTCCACTCAATGCGCACGCCTATGAATGCTGGTTATATCGGAAGAGCACCACTTTTTATGGAATGATGAACCAGTTTCGAGAGTCATTAAAATGTCGCGCTCGCGGCGGTGCATGCGTTCAGCAACGTGTTTTACGGTGCGCCGGCCGCGAGCGCAGCTGGTCAAGCCATTCAGCCGGAGGGATGGAGAGACAACGCGAGCAACGAATTTCCCGGGGATATGTGGAACCGCCGCTGAAACGTCTGCTCGGCAACGATAATCGCAATTGCTCGCGGTGTTTGCAAAAATTCGTAAGCCGCTTACCCTACTCGACCCGTTGGGACGTTCGAACGTGCACCGAGTGCCCTTCGGACATTTGTGAAACGCATCAGTACACTGGCGTATGCACACTAATTTCTTCTCTGTCTCATTTATTACTTCTCGTTGCATACCGATCATCACCGTTTCTATTTTTCTAGTCTTTCTTTTTCATATTCACGTTGTTCTGAATGATGTCTGACGGGGTGCATGAGGGCGATGACCTTTCAGCATGTTCAGTGTTTGTCTTCTGGAACTTAATGTTTCCATTCACCCGTAGCTTGACAAACTGCAGCTCCACATGCACTGAGGGATGTTTAAACGCGTCCGCACGCGGATGAGCAGCTGACAACTAACATTCATCGCTTTCATTTCGCACTCTGTATAGTAAGACGTTCACGTTTGGGTATCTTATTTTACTAAAAGGTGTAACAGGGAATAATTTGCCAATTTCTCAGACTTCCCGTTTACTTGTCGGCCTGCAGCCTGCAACATCCTCCTCCTCTTTCCCTTTATTTTCTTGCTACCGAAACGGGAGTACGCCATTTGTTACGTCGTTCAAAATTTAAATTATTTTTAGAAAAATATCAGAAAAATAGCCGCGATGGAAGTCGGGGTATATTCCTTGCACATTTCGTACCAAAACAGCCAGGGCATTTTGTTACAGTGGGGGCGCACGAAAGCGATGTGGATGTTCTGGTATCGATAGCGGTCCGTTTCTTCTCTTTCCTTGGCGTGCAATGAAATGTTGTGGCCCCGAATTTCGCAAATCGCTCGGGCAATATTTCTGGCTCAGAGCACTAAGGCGGTTGCAGCGGTGGAACGGGTCGCCCTACCAACGGGCTCGCTAAAGGGAAAAGAAAGAAAAAGAGGAATATAAATAAGGAAAAACAACACGAGAGTGAACTCTGCAGGGGATATATGGCGTTCCTTGGAAATCGATTGGCGTTGCTCTCCCCAAAGAAGCGCAGCAGGGAAATGCGCAGGGCAGGAGCTTAGGAGAGGAAGCAGTTAGAATTGCAGCCGGGTTACAATTAGATTTCGGAGCGCAGCGTCGGAACAGTGCCGAGATAAAAAAAGGAGAATGGAAACGAGGGCTACTCAAAGCGTGTCTTGCGTAAAGAGGAATGGGTAGCGCTGAGGATGGCACGTACGACGATTCTGCTCTCTTGGCCGGAAAGCAAACAGAGCGTCTCTGCAGTCACGAAAGAGCCGTTGGCATGTGACGAACACTTCTGCAAAGAGAAAGGCGAAAACGACGTCTATGTGGCCGCGCCGTTTCGAGAACTTCCGCTCTTTCGCTCGACTCGAAACAAAAGCTTCTAACGCCGCAGCTCTCAAAATTCCAAAGCCTTCCAATCCACTCTTTTCTGGGCCATCAGTCTTCCTCGCTTATGTCTACAATTCCGCTTCAAGATTTTCTGTATTCTCCTTCGACGTTCGGAGCATTCGGGCTCACGCTTGCAGCTCAATAGGCTATGCTCCAAGCAGACATTCTCGCTTTGTTTTAAGACGGGGTCATGGCAGGACGGCGTCAGTGGTCCTTCGGCAGTAAGTTTAATGTTGGCCTACAAGAACCGAATAACTGGTGGTTACCGACAAACGCGAAAGACATCTTGGGCGGGCGCCCCATCGACTGTAGCCCTGTGAATAACTTTAAACACGGCCACAAGTGATGACTTGATCTACAATTTATTTGCCATGGGGATCGATGCCTTCGTTTTTTTTTTTTGACGTAATACGAACAGACACGAGCTTTTTATCTAAGTCGATTGCACGTTTGTGTCTCATTGATCACGAGGCGCCGCACCGATATTTGCAGCGTAATATTGCAGTCGTCTTGCACCACTATAGCGTCGGAATTTCGTAAACGCTGTATTGCATTACGGCTTCATTTTATCCAAATAAACGTAAGGCAAATGAATGTGCGTCATTAACGCCCCGATTGTAAAAGTGCTGTTTTAAAATTGCCAACAACGAAGAAAGGTGGAAAAAAAAGAGAGTGAAAAGCGCATAGAAAAAGAAGGAGAGAGAGAGAGGCAGTGAATTAAAGATCTGGAGTTGAAAAAAGTTCTAGGACTGCGTTGGAAGCTTCGCGTCTAGCATGACCGGGATTTGGGGACATATGCACGTACCGCCATCTCTCGTCGGTGAATGTGGTGGCCTGCCGTAACTGAATGGGAAATAGGCGAAAAAATCATATCTGACGAAAAAAGTTAGTTATCAAAAACGACTCCCGGTTCTATACAGTAGATACCTATTTGAACATTTTGTTAAAATTACAGTGTCACACTACAAACCGCGTGGCGACCCATGGTGTTTAAAATTTTACAATGAGATATGATTTTTTTTTGCCCATTTCCCATTCAGTTATGGCAGGACGCCGTTGTTATCGCCAAGAGATGGCGCAACGCACAAATGTCCCCAAACCGTGGGAATGGTAAATATCATTCTTTTGAAGTGAGGAATTGGTGAGCGTAGTCCGCAACATATCAAACTGATAGAACGGTGCTCAGTAGATTAGCGCTATGGCTGTTGTTTTCCAAGAGCCCGAACTCAATCGTTTAACTCAAACGCCAAGGAGCAAGGCACCAAGAGCCCGCAGGACGTTTTTGCTGAAAAGCCGATAGGCAACGCTAGTGAGCCTGACTCTTAATTTTGTACAGCAAATAGAACATTATTGCGGCAGAATAACATGTTGACGAAGGGGCGATTCTTTGTTTACCTGTAACTCCGTATAGAAACATTCAAGGTAGCGGCATAAGAGCAGTGTCACGTCTCTGAGTTAATCTTGGTGTCTATAGTGAAGTAAACGTGCGTGCTGAAGTCAGAACAGCATAGATCGAGCGGCTAGAATTTAGAAATTTTAATGTGTGATGGTCACGAGTAGAAGTGCCAGTGTTCTTGATGAGGCTTTGTGAGCGACAAGGAGCTTAGCATATCAGTAATTGATAAACATTGGTACTAGAGCACTTGCTTAGTTCCCACTAGTACTGCTGTGAACAGCCTTAGGCATTTCCAGTGCGAATGAAAAATGAACGTTAGCACTATAATCTCACTTAATGCCTAAACAAGGGCCCTAAAGGGTAAATAATTAAATGGTGAATAATGATGCCTTCTATTAAAAAAAAGAAAAAAAAAACGTCTAGACAGTGAATCTTGGAAATCCAGCACGGCAGTTGCACTGCCAGCAATAGCAGGAGCGTTTGTGTAAACCTCTGTCAAATGGCTTTATGAGCATTTAACGAAAAACACTTTCGGTTGACGCAGGCCTGCGGGCGATACTGTTTTCTTTCGAAATCCTGAAAATTTTGATATGATCTAGCAATTTGAATACAGAAGTGCTGCACGCGTTCGCAATCGAATAGGATTAGATGCATATCCCGTGTGGAAAACGCATGAAGAGCTTACGAATCATATATTAATGGAAAATAAACAGCCGCAGGCTGCGCATTAGTGTTGAGACAAATGTTTAACAGCGCTATGCAGTTGCGTTGAGAATTGTCCAGTGCATAACTTATGGTAAGTATCCTAACGTGGAAGGGAACGGTGAACGCTGCAAAGGACTGATAAGTATTCCCCGAGCGAGTAACGAAGGTATCTCTAATCATACAAAAAAAAAGAAGAACGCTTAGAAATGGGGCACAGGTCATAGGTTTACCGATCTATTAGGTGAAAGCAATTATTAGAGAGATAAGCGATGCGTTATAGATACACGGAGTCACGATATTCATACACTCCTACTGTAAAGGTGGCATCACATTCAGAATATCTGTTAAGCATGAATTGTGCTAGGTGCAACGCTTGTGCATGTGGATGGATTATAAAATACTGAATTAATGTACTACGCATAAGTTAGCGTCCTTCAATGCTTTCCTTTGAGCAAACAAGGAAACGTCGGAGTATGTGTCCGATAAGTAAGTAATCAGTGGAATATCGGATCTCCTTTTTGAAACTTTTCGATTCTTTTTTTTTAACCTTGAGTGCACCAGACTTATCCCATATGCACTATACCCATAAAGAAACGGAGCAGAAGTACAGAAGCAGGTATAGACCGTTCGAGTATTTAATATCACTCGTATTGTGCGCCCATTGACGATTACGGAGTATTTCGCACTTTAGTTAAATTCAATCATGAGTGAGCCTTTCTTTTCTTTTTTTTTTAGCTAAGTCATCCGTGTCTGAACAAAGCAGGGATGTCTGAAGAGGACAACTAAATTTTCCCTTCCGCATTTTGAAGCGAGTGGCAGAATAGAGAAAGACATCCTTCGACAAACAACGACTACACTTTACTTTGAGCTGCTTTGCCTGCAAAACAGCTGCACTACGTTTTTCCAGGCTTGCACGCATGCTCGCCCTGTTTGAGCCCTAAAATCTGTTTGTTTTCACGCCACAACGAACTGTCTCTGGCGCCTGCTTTGGAGGGACTGCTGGGAAACGAGGAAGCTCCACGGCCCGTCCATTGAAAACCGACAGTGTTGCTGACTCAAAGGTTCTTCTGGAGACACACGTAACAGAATAAGAGAAGTAAGGGATCAGCAACAACCGCCTACCCAACCGTAGTCCGCGGTGCCGAGGTCCCGAAAACGCAAAAAATGAAAGTTTAACTGCAAAACAAAGTGCACCGCCGGGAAAGAGCATCGACGCAGAATAAATGTAGAGAGTGCAACACAAACGTGGAAGCGAATGTGAGCCCCGTGTCCGGTATTCGTTGTGACACAGCGCGCGAGCTTCGAAATAACTTGGTTCGGAGTGTTTTGTTATCTTTTTTTTTGCTTATTTTTTCGCCCTGGACAGTCAAGCAGACAGCCCCCTAATAAGAAACACGGGCGTATCCACTAAAGTGGCTTCGTTGCTGGGTTCGTTCCAAAACGAACGCCGCTTGAAAACAAAGGAAGGCCACCGCCGGGCCACAGGTCGGTGAAACAGCCTTTGTTGGGCACGTCACTTAGTCTCGCTGTAGCTGTGCACGGTGAGTGAAAACGGGAGATCACTAACGTCGACGTATACATCGTATATAAATGTGTACTGCTGTTTTCTTTCCGGTGCTCGCCCCTGCACTTGTAGTGTGACAAAGATACGTCTTTCGAATAACTGGCGACAGAACTTTAAGTGCAACCGAACTCCTGTACTCTCTATTAGCGCTGTATAAAAAGTGGTCCAGGTGACTACTATCAGCAGATAGCGGGTATATGGAACTTGAATACTGAGGCCAACACCACCACCAAAAGTTCAGTGCAGCGGCGCACAGATTTCGCACAACGACATGGCAACGCTCACACACGCAAGCAATAAATATTAAGTTAACAGGCGCTTCATAAGAGATACTACATCGTGTGGGTGAAAGTGGAAATTGTTTTTCGAAATATTTTCCAACAACAAAGACCGTCGCATCGAAGTCATTTTGTTTCAGATGGCGGCGCACATTACAAAAAATAAGACCAATAAAAACAGGACAATTACTACCAAAACTATAAAAAATATAGATGATAAACTACTGCCACCCGCTACAATATGCGTAAGTGGATAAATGCAAGCGAAGGCGCAACATAAGAGGAAAAACTCCGAAGGCAATTCCAGCTGACTCCATAATGCGGATGGCTGAACTAAGGTGTCCGGCACGAAACGAAGACGCTGCATGCGCGAAGTTCGCACGACGGACGGCCAAAACTGAAAGAAATGGGCCTGTGGGATGGTACCATATTTCTCACTTTTTAGCACGCTCTCAGCTGCTCGATCATATTCTTTTTTTCACTACATGTTTTTTACTGAACGAGCCTCCGCTCTTCACTCGTTTATGGCTCTGTGGCAACAGCCGGTGAAGTCGTCGAGTCCTGCTTCACCAAGCTCGTGCGTGTCGGCTTGGTTAAGCACGCGTATTCGACGCTGTAGTTGGAGCTAAAATACATTTCGCGGAAGAGAAAGCGAAACAAACAAGCAAACAACGAGCAGAATCAGCGCCTCGTTTCTGGCTGAGAAAACAGTGCGCCGCTCATCCGTTTTCCCGGAGAGTGAATTAAATCCGGCTCCGAGGAAGTTTGGTTGCTCCGTCGCGGCGTGTTTTTCTTGACGGAGGTGGCAAAAGCCGGTTACGCACGGCGCATTACATAAGCAAAGCTGGAAAACAGACTTCGTTTCCCTGTGGGCTAAGGCGTTTGTTGCACGTGAAACTTTAAAACGTAAAACAAAGGGTTGAAAAGGAACGTGCGAAATATAAGAAGCAAGCAGCTTTTTCCGCATGTGCGTATCGTTCGCTGCGCCTTTCTTCATTGTTTTTACAACTCAGCGTCGCCTCCCGCAGTAGCGATAGTAAGAAGCAAAGTGCGAACTAAGAGACGCGCCACATTCTAGACGGCATTCACTGTATTAGGAATGACGGACTTTTACCAGCGCTGCCACAAAGAATCTTTATTTGGCAGGGGATGAGGGGCAGGGATGAACGATTCAGTCCCACTGCGCAGACCCATACATATACAAGACAGTAAAAGACAAAAAGCATCTTGCCCTATTTTTAGCTGTGAGCATCGGAATGCTTCGTGGCAGATCGCACTAGCATAATGGACGAGAAAGCAGGCGAGATGCTGCGAGTTCTTTTATCTATCTATCTATCTATCTATCTATCTATCTATCTATCTATCTATCTATCTATCTATCTATCTATCTATCTATCTATCTATCTATCTATCTATCTATCTATCTATCTATCTATCTATCTATCTATCTATCTATCTATCTATCTATCTATCTATCTATCTATTCGCGTACGTCTGGATGCTCTCGTGATCGCCTTCTTAGCTTGGGACAAATAGGATTTCGCGTTGTGTATCCTATTGGCCTCGAGATCTTGGAGTGGCGCCCTCTCGCGTGTGACGTCAGAGCGAGGACTCCGCTCTCAACCGCGCTGCAGCAGCCGCTGTTCCTGTATGCGGATCGTCTGCTTCAGGCGGGAACATTGTCGAACGAACAGCCTCGCGACGGTCAACTAACGCCTACAACGAATGTTTTCGAGTGTAATCTTGAACTTGTTTTAGTTTCGGCCCAATCGACAGGGCCAAGAAATCCCCCGGATGGCCGACGAGTGCGCCGATGCCACCGACTGCATTGCTGGTAAGAAAGTGAAACCATGTGTGAGTGTTCTCGCTCGTTATCGTGTTTCTGCCGTACGATACTAATTAGTTTGGGTGTTTCTTTCGATATTTCAGTAAGCGTGCCGTTCTCCAGCATCTACAAGTATGTAGATAAAGCTTGTGAAAGGTCGCGGTGCCTCATCGAGGGCGAGGTGGTGTACGACGCAGGCCACGTTGTTGAATGCGCGGTCGAGGCCGTCAACGGAGATCGCATCACCGCCGCTGCTTTCGTCCTGCAAACAAGTGCGCAAGTGCCGCCTTGTTGCACACCCCCCTGCCGATGCCCATGATCGCAGTTTGTCCCGTAATGTTGGTTCAGTGAGAACGATATTACGTCGTAGTTCATATTATTAATACCGCGCAGGGCCGTCGCATGGGTATTAGAATATAACAAATAGTTAATCGCTGATCATACCACGCACAGGGCCACAGAGATTAACGTGGCAAAGGCAAGCTGGGTCCAGTTTCACGCCACGTAGCCTAACGAAAAGCTTAAAGAGCTCCGCTTTTAAAAAAGTGTCTGCACTGCCTCAGGTGAAAACTTTTAGAAAATGTGCACTACACAGCAGCAACAGGTTTCGCTTATGACTTTATGCTAAGCACTCTGCTAGGCGCGCGCTTGTCTTTATAAGTAAAATACGTATGTACACCATCCAAATGCAGCCGTAGTCTCAGATATCCTGCGCCGCTCAGCTGAGCTCACGAGGCGCGCTTACGTGCGAGGCGATTCGGTGGCCGCGTCGTCGGCTCCTTGTAGAAGAACTGATAGTTGGGCCAGTTGGTGATAATACTTGAACATGTTTAACTTAGCGCAACGACGACGAGGACACAAGAGGAGACAAACCACAGCGCTGACTCGCAACTGAATGTTTTATTAGGGGCCTTCGCGACAGGTTGTGGGACGGCACCGCACCTGGTGTAAGTTGCCTATGCTTATAGCCTGCGTGTAATAAATGGCTTAAGTATTGGCGAGGTGCTTAAACGTGGTCACAAGCTTACCTAAGAGTGGCGCGTACGGTGGGTAGCAGAAGTAACTGTCCGCGAAGTGATTGCTGCACACGGTCGAGGAAGGCGTGGGGCGCATTCCCATTCTTAGCTTGACGATCCACTCCTTCTTCAGCTTCGGGTCCTTAGAGTAGTTGTGAAAGCTAACGCCTTTTTTACGAGCGGACGAAGTACACTGAGGCACAGAGCAATACTTCACCATTGCGCAGCACTCGCCGCGGAGACAAGCGGCCGCAGTTCTAAGAAACAAAATGCTGTAGTTCTAAATGAATGTTAAAAGCAGTCCCGTGGTTGTTCGAACAGCATCAGTAGCCACCATACGCAAGATAACAATTCAACTGCTTTTTTTGTTGAGATTTACCACAACGGTGGTTTCAACACGGCGCTGGGCCTACGTAGCAGACGAAAGCGCGCGAATCCCCGCTCTGACGTCATACAGGCGCCGTTCGCAGCGCCGCCATCGGTCGCACACCAGGCCAATAGTGACGTTTGATTTTGTGCGCCTATGCAACTTTCATTTTAAAAAAGCC
>NC_051178.1:225507484-225539056 GCF_013339695.2 Rhipicephalus sanguineus
CAACGCACAGGCCACATAGATTAACGTCAAAGGCAAGCTGGTCCGTTTCACGCCACGTAGCCTAACGAAAAGCTTAAAGAGCCGCCGCTTTTAAAAAAGTGTCTGCACTGCCTCCAGGTGAAAACTTTTAGAAAATGTGCACTACACAGCAGCAACAGGTTTCGCTTATGACTTTATGCTGAAGCACTCTGCTAGGCGCGCGCTTGTCTTTATAAGTAAAATACGTATGTACACCATCCAAATGCAGCCGTAGTCTCAGATATCCTGCGCCGCTCAGCTGAGCTCACGAGGCGCGCTTACGTGCGAGGCGATTCGGTGGCCGCGTCGTCGGCTCCTTGTAGAAGAAACTGATAGTTGGCCAGTTGGTGATAATACTTGAACATGTTTAACTTAGCGCAACGACGACGAGGACACAAGAGGAGACAAACCACAGCGCTGACTCGCAACTGATGTTTTATTAGGGGCCTTCGCGACAGGTTGTGGGACGGCACCGCACCTGGTGTAAGTTGCCTATGCTTATAGCCTGCGTGTATAAATGGCTTAAGTATTGGCGAGGTGCTTAAACGTGGTCACAAGCTTACCTAAGAGTGGCGCGTACGGTGGGTAGCAGAAGTAACTGTCCGCGAAGTGATTGCTGCACACGGTCGAGAAGGCGTGGGGCGCATTCCCATTCTTAGCTTGACGATCCACTCCTTCTTCAGCTTCGGGTCCTTAGAGTAGTTGTGAAAGCTAACGCCTTTTTTACGAGCGGACGAAGTACACTGAGGCACAGAGCAATACTCACCATTGCGCAGCACTCGCCGCGGAGACAAGCGCCGCAGTTCTAAGAAACAAAATGCTGTAGTTCTAAATGAATGTTAAAGCAGTCCCGTGGGTTGTTCGAACAGCATCAGTAGCCACCATACGCAAGATAACACTTCAACTGCTTTTTTTGTTGAGATTTACCACAACGGTGGTTCAACCGGCGCTGGCCTACGTAGCAGACGAAAGCGCGCGAAATCCCCGCTCTGACGTCATACAGGCGCCGTTCGCAGCGCCGCCAATCGGTCGCACACCCCAGGCCAATAGTGACGTTTAGATTTTGTGCGCCTATGCAACTTTCATTTTAAAAAGCAGCCTCGAAGGTGGTGTGAAGCCTTGAAACCTCTCTTGCGGTGGGGTCGTCTATTTGTTCGCATTTCACTTGTTGTTCCCTTTACATGGTTGTATCGCTATTGGTAAATAATATTTGTGAATACGAAGCGAGGGCACATCGTCAATCACCCCGGTCCTTCCGCGGCTGCTTTCTCGCATGCCCAACATCGATCGACGCTGCATCTCCACTCTCAGGATAAACCCAAGAAGACTAGCTTCGTCCTCGTTCAGAAAACTCGTCGATAAACAGTGAGAAGCTGGAGCTGATAGCCGGAAGCAGTTGCGCCTCTTCTCTTGCCACGGCGCACTAAATTTTAATTAAATATGTATTGACGAAAAGAAAAAAGTTTCGTTGGCGCCGATTGATTGGGCGACTGATGAGCGAGAATATTTAGTGATTGATCAATTTATTTTTACCGTCAGAGAGGAACACCTCCGGAGTCCGAGAATGTTTGGAAATATGTGGTGTGATAATAAATACTAAAATCTAAAGTGTAAAGAACTCGCAGAGTGAAACGCGACAACGTTTTCCTTCCTTTCCCTTTTTCCTTTTTTTTAGCATAACGACAGCTACGAGCACTTGCTCCTGATAATCGCATCATGTCGCTGCAAATCTGACAGCTAAATTTAAGTACTCGAGTTGAAATTATGCCGATATGACACGAAGTGTAGAAGCTGAAAACCAAACTCCGTGTGTTACATAACCCTCAATTTTTGCGTTTCAATCCGTGAGTACTGAACAATGTGTTTCTTGTTCAGATTCGTGGTAATACAATAGTAATGTCAGGAATGAAACCTGCAATGACGCGCAAAGCAGCTACGATAGCATTACAAAAATAGACGTACAAAAACTCAACGCACGCTGAATACCGCAAGTGAGCACATACTTATGGGTTTCCTCAGTGGCTTAACAGTGCTTAGGAAAGGAACCAGATTGACGTGCGGGTGGAACGTGAGCGGTCCGTTAAGTGCAAGGCACGAGTGCGTGTACTTCAGGCGGGCGTAAACAATCGACCACTTTTCGAATATCACCGACGGTGTGTTTTGGTAGCTGCGACAGCTTCCGCAACGAGGGACATATTGTGCCGCCTATATATAGGACGGGGCAACGGTTTTTCTGCCGCAACGTCCCGGAACCGATCGATCCCACTGGCCGTCTTCTTCTCGACGCAGGATCGAAGAGAGATCGACAAACCTCTGTCGCAGACGCGTGAGCTGACACCCCCACGTACTTGAGAAAGAATTCCCTTCCCCTCAGCGCAATGTCGATGCCTCCCTTTCGTATACACTCCTCCGCGATGTAAACTTGTCATGCTGTTTCTGTGCTAGCGCCAGGTTTTCACTATATTTATCTGCCTTCATTCGTCCACGTCGGGATTTTCTCACGAACAGCAGTATTTCTTGCTTTCAACAGTCTTTTTTTTTTTCAAATTTTTTTTCTGCGATTCATGTGACACGCTCTTGGGCGCTCGTCTAGAAATTTCTTTATTTTCCTACGTACCGCTTCTTCTTGTTTATTTTATTGAGTCGCTCCTACCTTCATAACTCTGCAAGCAAATATTTCCACTTACGGTTTGAGCTCCACACCGCAAACTCTACTGCTCTGTTGTTGTTGGCGCACTAGGCAGCGCTGTTGACGTTTCGGTCGGTTTTCTACTATACCGTTAGACGTGGTGACGCTGGGTTTCCTTGCTTAACTTGACTGGAGAGTGTGTTGGAGTTGAGGTGAACGCCCCGTAGCTGCGGTTGGTGAGGGTAATGGGTGACATTATTGAATACATTAGGTACGTACTGCCCTAAACTCAGTGAACGGAAAACTGCTATCAGTAAGGAGGATAGTGGAACCCTAGAGAACGAAAAGCACGCTTAAGGCAACTCTGCAACTCGTGAGGACAGCTGAACTGTGCGAGTGGAATTCGCAATGGTTGCTGTCTTGAAAACTTTTCAGCGCGAACTGGACGGAGCACAAAGAAGAGGACACAAGACGAGGGCTGTCTAACAACTGAAGTTTATTGAAAGAAAAATCAAACACCAGGAAACCAACAACGCATGCGCGGAAGTTACCTGTAGTCAAAGAACTCGTTAAGCTTACGTAGCTCACAATCTAAAGGGCAGACGGACGGCTCAGATATGCAATCATCTCCCGCATCCTTAATGAAGTACGCTTCCGCAAGTTCACGTGCCCTTTTATCTCTATGCTTGTGCATAAATGAAAGACTCCGCCAGCCCAATAGCACCTTAAAGGGAACGCCGAGGTCACACCTGTCGACTCATTGTAGAGCGTGTGGATGTAAACCGTTCTTCGACAGCACTGTCATCTTGCACAAGCATAGAGATAAAAGGGCACGTGAACTTGCGGAAGCCTACTTCATTAAAGATGCGGGAGATGATTGCATATCTGAGCCGTCCGTCTGCCTTTTAGATTGTGAGCTACGCTACGTAAGCTTAACGAGTTCTTTGACTACAGGTAACTTCCGCGCATGCGTTGTTGGATTTCTTTCAATAAACTTCAGTTGTTAGACAGCGCCCGTCTTGTGTCCTCTTCTTTGTGCTCCGTCCAGTTCGCGCTGAAAAGTTTTCAAGAATGCATCAGTTCCAACTCGCCCACCTCTCTACTTTACTGGTTGCTGTCGCGTGTTTTTTTTTTTTTTTTGTTATCGAAACAACTTACATTTTTGTTCTGCACTTTCCTTTGTGAAAGACATCAAATAGGGTGCAAATTGATAGTTACTGGTCTTCGTCGCTTCTTTCTCTCTCTCTCTCTCCTTTGCTTTCTGCTTGTGAAAATGAAATTGAGAGAACTGTGGTATTTCCGAAAAATTATCACTATACACAATGCGGCCAAAAAATGATCTTAGAGGATGCACGCTGCACTTCGTACGTGCCACATCTCTGTGTTTGCCTGCGTCGCCTAGCGCTATCTTTTTTATATGCATAACGAGCTCGGCCGAACTGCCACGTATCGAACATTACATCTCAATGCGTCAGTCACTATAAAAGCGAATGTAGCAGGCGGCAGTGCAGTTTGATAACTTCCCGTTATCTGAACTGTGCTGAGCATTTGGCGAAAGTCCCCGTTCCCCTGCAGCAATAACTGGCACCTAAGGAAATGAAAAAACAAACAATAACAAAATAAACTTCGAGGAAGCTTGACCTTCGCCTTCAAGAGTAGAACGCGATAACAATATCGGACCTTGTTCGCACGAATGCGATTTCAATAAAATTAGAACGTTATACGAAGTAAGGCTAGCAGCAAAGTCTTTCAGGATGGGATCTCGCGTATACAGCTCTACAAAACGCTGGTGTAAGGGAATACGCCACTCTAGAGATCGAAGCGGCTTTCGTGCTGCCTGTCGCCTCAACGCGAAGTACGCAGTGAGAGCACAGCGCATACAAGGGTAGGAGCCACCTACTGATGTCTGTCGAGACAGACGCGTGACCGAGCCCTTCTGCACATAGTTCGCAGTGGGTGCCCGAGCGACGCAGCTGCCCACCCTTCATGCTCCTTCGCGGCGAACTTCATCTCTGCTTGAGTCGCGCCCATATGCCGCCTTCGCAAGCTTTCGCTCGCACATAGAATATACTTCGAGCGGGGCGATGTTATCGATTTGGACTTTATATGGAACATGACGGCGACGGCGAAAAAAGCGTCGGGAGTGTCCACGTAATTACTATCGCAATAAAAGAAATAATGTATTGTCGAGAAACATCTCCAACATGTTTGGTAGGTTTGTGGATAGCAATAAAAGTACGTTATTGCATCAAAAACAAAGTTCTTTATGTAAACCTGTTCGATGCACGAAAACAATAAACAAAACAACTAAAGCAGAAGCTACTCAACGAGAGCAGAATATGTTTTAAACGGCACACTAACTCCGGAATGGTGCAAGTTGAGAGAGAGAAATATATTAATGAAAAGCTGAAGACGTTAGCCTGGGTATTCGCCTGACATGCTACTCCACGTGCTGGGTGATGTTTATTATATATACACTGATAATAACCATTATGGCTGGTGTAAAGCTACTTTCCCAACCATGCGACTGCGGAAGTTAATTTTTAATGATGGCCACCAGTTAAATTTCGGCTCCAGCGTAGTGGTTGGAAAGAACCGCGTTATGTTTCCTATACGGCATGCAAGGCTCGGTAGGCCTTGCTTTACTCTTTTTTTTTCTTTCTCTCACCTATTTTCACGGTCGCTTGGCTAAGTATAATGTAATCCTCCCACGGATCGTTAAGCATCAATGCGATTCTGCCTGCGGTTAGGGACGATCAATAGCGGCCGCTCAGTTGGCTGGATCCACATTGAAGGGTGTTACAGAAAGCTACTTTCCTATCGCCCCCGCACGTGCCTCGAATATTGACCGGTATTACACTGCTCATGAACTGGACCAGCAACGTGACTCGCTTAACTGCCCGTCACTGCCTGTACAATGGTTTTGTAGAAGTATGTGCAAAACATGTGGCATGCATTGTCAATCAAGTAAAGAAAGATCTTTTCGAACGCTGAATATTCTAATCACGGTGTGTCAATAATCACAAGCTCTAATATATCCACAAAAGTAAAAACACCACGAATTATATTTCTGGACTTCGTTGTTTTACATCTTTCCGGCACAGTATCTTTGCAATCATACACTGTAATACTTGTATACTTAATTTTTTTTTATGTGGGGTTTAACGTCCCAAAACCAAGATATGATTATGAGAGACGCCGTAGTGGAGGGCTCCGGAAATTTCTACCACTTAACGTGCACCTAAATCTAAGTACACGGGCCTCAGACATTTTCGCCTCCATCGAAAATGCAGCCGCCGCGGCCGGGATTCGATCCCGCGACGTTCGGGTCAGCAGCCGAGCGCCATAACCACTAGACCACCGTGGCGGGGCTGTATACTTAATGAGTGTAACTTAACATTACAATTAACTTAAACGATTAAATATATTTGACTTTGTGAGAAGTATGAGCGTCTTTCTAGACACCGCAATCGCGGGCAAGTAACGTTTCGGGCGGGAAGATGCCGTGCTGAAGAAAGCGGAAAAAGTGGCGCAGACGTAAACTTTACATACCTGGTTATTGACGTATGCTACATGTAGTTTAATACAAGGCTGACGCAGTTTGCCACATCTGAACCTCAAGGGAACATTGAAATACTGCTTAATAAGTTTGGAGATTAAGCTAGTTGGTTCAACATGATTCAGACTATTAAGACGCAAATAAAACACGCACATGAGGGAGCAGGCAGCGTTGTTATACCGTGCTTGCTCGTTCTTGTGTGTGATGTATCTGAGCTGTAGTCCTAATACATGCCGAAACGTTCGTTGTTCGGGAATTTCAGGCCACTTGGGTCATCTCATGTTCGAACACTATGAATTTTAGGCTACAATAGCGTACTTCATATTAACGTTTCTAAAGTGAATGACGGGATACAGCGGCGTTGAATGTTGAATCTTTGTTTACTATATTGCGGCAAGCCATACGGAACCCGTGCGCCTAGCTGCCGAACTTTTCAATGTACAGACCATATTTGAGTGCAAGCAACGGACAGATGGTGTTATCGCAGGCCATGGCTATTTCCTTTTGTACGCCTCTAGCAGAATGGAGATCAGAAGGTTATTTTCTTATGCCTTTAACAGAAAAAAGGTAGGCTGTGATCCCGATTTTCGATACATTGGCCACCGAATAAACCACCAGCTGTCTTTTATTTTCCCTTCTCAAACATCTAAGGGAAGAACGCAAAGGCTACTCGTGTTGGTACTCGTTCTGTGCTTGCTTGCAATAGACGGCATACGTAAAGCTCAGTAGCGGTGCTGTCGCTCAGACCTCGACAAGAGCAAAGAAGATGGATCCGGCAGGCGCCATTGCTGTTTTTCCTTAGTTTCTAGATTGCTTCGGCAGCTCATCTCAGAACGCTTCAGCTATGGACGCACGCAACTTCGAAGCAGATGCAGTGGCGTCGGCGGAGTCCTGTTTTTGTTGTCATGGCTGAAGCGTACGTGCTGTTCAATAAGGCCACCATATATATATATATATATATATATATATATATATATATATATATATATATATATATATATCTATATGTATATATATATATATATATATATATATATACGTGTTTGTGTGTGTGTGTTTGTAATAGTAGAAGGGGGATATTTTTTTTCTACAGAGAAGTGAACGGGGCGCAGAATTACTGTTGTATTCCCCACATTGCCGGCGCCTTCAGCTAAGGCTATGCGTCACATCGACAGAGCCATTATAATCGCACCAACCTGAAGAAGGACGTGCGTTTTTCATAGCGTATGCGCTGATACAAGAGACGTTTCCCCCTCTCTTCCTACGTTTCCGAGAGTCGTACGACGCAAAAAGTTTCACCTGCACACAGTGAGACTTCAGTTTTACGTCCCGATGACAGTTTAATAGGCTATCCTGGCAACATCGTTATATCCGTCCGAACAGCGCGGTTCAAGCCTCCGCAGCACTTAAATACTAGCCGACTATGCTTGCTTCGCTATAGAGCAATGCGAAATCACCTCTGCGTAACGATCACTCCGGAGGAGAGCAACACACTGAAATTGGACATTCCTACTTGAAATTAGTGCAGTGATGCAAAAAAAAATTCTAAATTGGAGTGAGCTGACGTAGATGTCCTCTCATTGAGGAGGGTTCCCTCTGTGGGGAGGAGGTATATTTCAGTCTTTCAGCCTGAATATAGTGCATGCAGAATAATCGTCTAAACCTTTATGCGGGAAGGAAGGCACTGAATGGACGAAACGCCGTTGACGGTGTTTAAGCCGCGTCACGAGCGGCATTTTCGAATGCAATCGAGCGATCTCGCGAGCAGAACGCCTCTCGACAGCGCTCTCAACTCGTTTGGATATGGGAGTCAGCAGAGCTGATTATCGCGCTATTTTTAACCAAAGCGCTTCCGCAGTGCCGTTCCGTGTGACTGTACAAATAGTTTGCCCTGTGCCCTTTTGTTGTGCCCTTACAGAACCGGACGTGGAAAAGCTAACGCCCATATTACTCTGGAAATTTTGGCGATTTCTTTGTCTAGTTGGATCAACTGTCGCAAAGCAACTCGCTTGGGCATGCGCAGTTTACGCTAATAGTGGGAGAGCCTTAATTTAGAGCCGGGCGTGGTGGACGTTGCAATGAAGATTGCGAGAACCTACACAACATTGCGGTGATGAAAATTTTCAAGAAATGATTAAGCACCTGTACACTCAATTCTGTAGCGGTGTCATTTTTTTCCTCCAATTGGCTGAGCGCTACTTCCTGTATATATGGTATTGTTCAGATGTAGTTAGCACACCTAGGCTTTGATTTTGACCAGGCTGTATATACCTTCGGCTTTTCTCTCCGTCGAAAGGTTCGGCGAAAAACTGTGGGCAGCACTGAGGCTGACGTGTGAGAGAAACACAGCACGCATCGTGCATTCACTGTTCGCTTATTTGTTGCCTTGTTGTGTGCGTTACTTTAACGTGAGCTCAACCCTTTCAGTAAAAATGCTGCCTCCTCCCGCCCCCCGCCCCCTTCTCCAAATATGTTTAGCATTCAGTTCCTACAATTTTCTACCGCGATAAGTTTTTCTCTGTGCTTGCAACGTCATCTGAAATTTCTCGACATCAGTTCATCTCCTGATTCAATAGCCGCTGTACTTTCATTACGTCTCCTTTGTGTTTATCCAAAGAAAGACCCAAAATGCGTGACATCTACGTGTTTTCTAGCTCGTAAAATCAAGATAAACATGACAGCCCACTTATAGAAAACCAGCATAAAACTTTAAGACACTCTATCCCAGGCAATGCGACATCCTGCAATTCAAACAGATGGTCGCGTCCGAGCGTTTTATCAAGATGCATATGATATGTTGACTTTAATTACTTCCACTGTCTGTAAGCGGCTGCTTGCTTGTTTTTTTCCCTTTTTGTAGCAGCCAAATCAATATTCTAATACTGGACGGCCTTCTACACACTGACAGTAAAGATAGATCAACAAGAAACAAGAATAAAGGCAATAGATGCTCAACGAACCTCAATGATTGAATTCATTCTGCTGTCAGCGAAACATACTACGCCATCACCTGATTCTGCAGTTATTAAAGCTGCGGCAACCTATTCAATTACTCGCTTCTTCGTCAGCCGTGCTTGCGCTTTGATAAACAATGTTGTGCCCTCTTTGCAAACAAGCGGGACTCCTGTTTCAGTTGCTTCTAATTTTACCGGTAATCAAAACTCACTGACCAAATAATTACGACATGTTGTGTATCCATGCCGTGATCGCCAAGCACGTGATATTCCGAAATGAAGTCGGCATGTTTGTTCCCGGGCTGAGTCAACATTACTGAATAGGCGTGCCGGACAGTGTCCGATATGCGGGATGAAATCAGAGGCTCTAGTCAACAAAGTAAGAGTAAAAAATAAAGGCAGCAAGCGGTTCTGTATGCGACCCACATAGTTCAGTTCATTAAAAAATGAAAATCCCGAGCTCTACTGCATAACAGTATTATGTTCGAGTGCGACTAAATCGGTGTCCAAAGCTATGTCTAACCATGTGCATTGCTCACGACTTTACCGCGACCTAAATGTAGGCTCGCTGTGTTGCTTTCACAACATATAGAAACACTTTGACATATAGGAACACTTTGGTTTATAGGAAAGAAGGAAACAGAGAGGCAGAAGGCAGGGAGGTTAACCAGAAAAGCTTCCGGTTGGCTAGCCTACATTGAGGGATTGGGGAGGGGGAATAGAAAGAAGAGAGTGAGAGGAGGGAAGGGGGAAAAATCATGGTCTATATGTAGAGCACCGTGTTTTCGGATAAATAAAAAAAAAAATATGGCTGATCCCTCCGTCATAAGAATCGGTATAACACGAAAGTGAAACGTGTCATCACAGAAGTAGTTTATTGTTTATAGTTCATTGGAATATGATAGTTTGTACAATGTGTACTGTTGTTGGACAGATGTAGCACCGCTTGATGTGGACGCATCGCACTCACGTTGACGCCTAGTGGCACATCTCCGTACCTAGGATGAACGCCCATGATCACGATTTAACCCTTGCACCGCATATGATGAATCCCGCGCAAAGATGGCATCAACAAGCACATAATAAACACTGATACTCGATATGCATTCCTTCAAAGCGTCGTGAAATGCGAAGAGAAACGCTACGCGCGTCGTGTCTTCCTTCTAGCCTGGCCGTTACTTCTCACAGGGCGAGCGGGGAACGCGGTGCGACAGCCAGGCGAGCGTCGGAGAGCTATTTTTCGTTATGGATGGATGCTATGAGCGAGGCTTGGGCTAAAGACGCCACCTGACGGTTTGTTAAAGCGTTGACGAAATTAAACTTGTATTGGAAACGCGCCGAATGGGACGGTCGTAGCAACAGTGCGTTTTTTTTTTTTTCCGAGCCTGGTGGCACGCGTGTCACTGCCCCGTAAAGAAGGGGACGCTCATAGCATCCATCCAACCATCCAAGAGCATTGTTGAGAGGAAAGTGTGAAAGATAAAAGGCGCGTTCATGTAGCCTCCGCTATGTGATTGTACTTTTGTTTTCTTTATTTGTGCTCTTATTGTGCATTCTAATACTCAGTGTAATAAATACCATGAAAGGAAAAAAAAGAAAAAAGGTTGGCGGTAGCTCAGTGCGCTAAACGCACGCCAGTCGTCGCCGCGGACCGAGAGGTCATAGGTTCGACTCCCGTCAATGGAACTTTTTCTCATAGATCTCTTTCTTTGCCATCTGAGGGCGTTCATTTTGCTGACGTACTTCCGTGACGGAAATACGTCATGAAGGTCTTGGTGGACCCCGGCATAAAACACTTTCGTGTTAAAAAGCCGATAAACACTCGGTGGTAAAATCTTTCACAATTTGACAATTTTTGACAATGACAATGACCCTCTTCCGTTCTTTATTCAAAGGGCTTTTAAGCGGTCATTGATAGATCCGCCGGTTTGACCAATAAAACCTTTACCTCGCGTCAACAGTATCTCGTAGACAGCACCCATCCCACATTTACGAAAGGGCTCGATTTACGTCGCGCACGAAGCGAGAGACGATCTTGATATACGGTCCCCTGTCGGCACTGGGAGGCGCCAGACGACATCGAATATACGGACCTCGTAAAGTATGCTTGCGCCTATTACAACAAGCTTTAAGGTTGTCATACGCACAAACGTAGGTTTTTTTATATTAAAGTATTTGTGCTTGAGCGTTCATACCTTCCAGACAACTAATATACGCTTCGTGTGTTCGGATGTTTTCTTGTTCAGATATTATTTCATCTAAGATATTGGAGTATTGAGAATGTTGCATATACTCTAAATTTCGGAGAATTGAGGATTTAATAAAAATCCGAAACGCTGGAACGCTGCCTTACCCCACTCCGAAAAACTTCCTCCGAACTTCAAGAAAAATAAATTCCGAAAGCACGTTGCCCCAATCTATAAGTGCCGTGAAATGTTTCAGGCCAAGTTGCACCGTACCCCTGCCAAAAATATTTTCTTCAAGACAACAGACTTGCATCAGTGGTTATAGACGGTGAGCGATAGTGTGAATGTGAGGAGTGAGGCACTGTGTGTTCGTGGGTGTGTGTTGTGTTTGTGTTTGTGTGTGTTCGCTCCCCCTTCCCTCTATTTCATTTTCTCTCTCCTTCTCTCTAGCTCTAGCTTTCGAACACCCCCTTTTTAACCAGTGCAGGTTAGTATACCAGTTTTTCTAGATTGGTTAGCATCTCTGCCTGTCCTCTCTCTCCCTTTCCTTCCTTCCTTCCTCGTGACAGAGTTACGAATATTGACTTTCAAGCACTGTCTACACCTCACGTCGAACTCAAACTTAACTTCGTACTGTGTAAAAGATGATTTTGTGATCCCCTGAGATTTACCGCTTGCTCTGCCGACATTCTAGTGGCAAAAATCGTTGCGCAGAAAAATTCGCCACGGCAAAATTGTAACCGTAGCTTGAGCCAGAAGACTCGACAAGTTACGAAGGTCCTAGCAATGACGCTTAGGAGGCGATGCGGAATCCTGCGCGATATGCTAACAAAGTCATGCGGCGAATGTTTCCTCTCTTGCTGGCGTTACTCAATCATTTACATATTTATTTGCTCCAAGAAAAACCGGGTCTCCTATCGCCCTGTGCAACACGACCAGAAGCGCGGAACCCAGCCAGTAATGATGCCATTCGCAGCATGCTATAACACTCTGAAATGGCATTCTCGGCCGTTTGGCATTCATGGGAAAGATTCAGTGTTATAGAAAATAAGATAAAGAAGAAAGCTTACGAGGGCCAACACGAGGAATGCGTCTAGTCATGCCGAATACTCAAATGAAACAAAACTTCATTTCGACTTCCGGTTTCAAATTCTGCACTCTTCTTGTCAGGCACTTTGAGCTTATCTAGTATATCTTTTTGTCCTATTACAGTGTTCAGAAACACAAGTTTTGCTCTATCAAGGCCAGAAGGCACAGTGAATTGGTTGAAAGCAAGAACAAGGTGCTGCTGAAGAAACAACTAACATACCTTTTGTTGACGGCTACTCTTCACAAGCTCTCCCGAAAAGACTTTTTCTAAGTTTTTTTCCTCTATCATTTCCAAATTGCACTGCTTTGTTCACGTTCGCTTTTTTCTCCTTCATTGTTTTGTTGTCATTGTTGTTGATCACCAAACGCTAGTGCTTTTATGTAATATACTTTCTCTATTTTTTTTGTTTCATTTCGTTTCACTTCATTTTTTATAACCCTCTGGCCAGAGGCATTACAGAGGGTAAGTGGTAAAAGCACACACAAAAAAGAGAAAAAAGAACAAAAGAAGTAAGTGCAACAGAGACGTACAGATATGTCTGCTTCCACTGCGGTAGGTACCGGGTTCGATTCCCAGTGCCGAACGGAAACCCACCGATTTTAGATGCGAAGCAGCTTATGGCGGGTGCTTTGTCCCTCTCTCCTTCCCGCTAACGGCAGCGTCCACTCCCCACTGCGCATGCGCGTCTCCTCCCCTCTCTCTCTCTCTTCGCCTACGCACCCCGCTCTGTCTCCTAGGAATCCTCTATTCTACGGAGTGGCGCGCGCTTCCCCTTCCCCCGCTCTCTCCTCTCCTCCGCTACCACCCCCCCTTTCTCTCTCCTCTAGGAATCTACTCTACGGAGCGGTGCGCACAACAGGTGGTGCGACAGCTGCATACTCTGCTGGGGGCGCCACGGTACTTCCGCGGTATGAAAACGACGGAGCGCGCGCGCCTCATTCTCTCTCTTGTGTAGCGCCACAATGAGCGCTCGGGCCGCTGCCGCGAAACGAGAGCGGAGACGTGGCGATCCCGAACTTCGGGCTTGCGAAGCCGAAAGGAAACGTGAACGGCGGCAAGCGGACCCTGAACTCCGGGCTCGGGAAGCCGAATAAAAACGTCAGCGTCGAGTGGTGGATTCCCCGAACTTCGGGCTCGCAAAGCCAAAAGCCAAAAGGAAACGTGAACAGCGGCAAGAGGACCCTGAGCACCGCGATAAAAAAAATTCGGCAGATCCCACGTACCGTGGGAGTCGATGTTATGCGAAGCGTGCGGCTGGTAGGTGACTGTGGCGTACCTTCTTTTTACTTAGCGACACGTTACAAATTGACGCTAAAGATTTTTATAAATTTTATACACACACACACACACACACGCACACACACACACACACACACACACACACATATATATATATATATATATATATATATGTGTGTGTGTGTGTGTGTGTGTGTGTTGCGGTGTGTGTGTGTGTGTGTGTGTGTGTATATATATATATTATATATATATATATATATATATATATATTATATAATATATATATATATATATATATATATTGTCATGCAGAGAAACAAGAGACAACGCCCGTTCGCTGGGCCGGCTGTTCTTATTCTACTTCGTCGTTGTCTGCTTCCCGATAGCCCAGCTCGCGCCAGTGCCCGAGCGCCGATCTTGGATCCTTACACTCGGCCACGCTGCGAAATTGCATGGCGAGCTGCAAATTCGCCTCTGGAGGGCGTCCTTGGCTGTTGCGTGCTGGACGGTCTCGGCCGCGCAGCAACTTGATTTCATGGGATGTGAAACATGCTTCTGGTGGTCGGTTCTGGCTGTGTCGTGGAGGTAACGGCGAAGGCGGCATGCTCAAAGGAGGGTGCCGGAACAGCATCCGGGGAGGCATCGGTGTCTGCATAGCTTCTCGGTGCTTCTTTTCCACTTCTTTCAGGAATTCAGTAATGAAGTAACAGGCGCGCGAGACAGGAATGAACACAGGTTTATTGCGTTAGTCGTTTAAGTAGGCAACTGCAATGTGACGTCATGTAACTCAGACATTCACGCATGCGCTCGTGGCGTTTGCTGACATCACATCAATTCCTCTCCCTTAAGGGGGAGATCTAGAAACGATCTGGCGCCTTACGACGCCGGTTAGATCTGCGAACTGGATTTGCCGGGGGTGCCGCATTGGCAGTACACCGGTCATCATCTTCCGGGACTCCGGTGTTGGCAGGTCCTGTCTCGGGCTCTGCGACGTGCGCGGGAAGGGGGCTGGAACCCGAAGACCTCGCCAGAGGCTCGCCAATTAGGGTTGTTGGTGCCGACACTTCTCCGGCGCTTTCGCCGTCCGAGGCTATTGGTGCATGCCCCTCCGGGCGGTGCCTTAGCTGATATTCATGACGCTCACACAGTTCCCCGTCCTCAGTCTTGACCGTGCTTAGGCGGGCGCCCCTTGTAGTCTGCACCACTGCGGGTCTCCAGCTGTCACCTGCACCATAATTCTTACACCATACGGGTTCTCCAGCCGAATGTCTGCGGGGAGGTGCACCTGCAGTAGAAAAAGGTCGTGACACAACATTGTCCAACAGTGAACGGGGTTCAAAACCAAGAAGCATGAATCCTGGTGTCTTTCCGTTTCGGAGTGGGGTGCGCCGATAACGCAGTAGCCAGCGGGCCAGGCGCCTTTCTAGGGTCCCATGCACGTTTTTTCGCAACCCTTGTTTTACAGTTCGTACAGCCCTCTCTGCCAGCCCATTGGATTGCGGATGATATGGCGGAGATCGTAGGTGTACAATGCCATTATCCTCCATAAATTGGCGAAACTGTCTACTTGTAAACTGGGGCCCGTTGTCCGAAACGACTGTTCGAGGCAACCCAAATCTGCTGAAGATACCCCGCAAGGCTTCGATCGTGTTGTTTGCGCTGGTAATTTTCATTGGTACAACCTCGATCCATTTGGTATGTGCATCCACTACGATCATCAACATTCGCCCTTCCACTGGCCCTGCAAAATCAACGTGAATTCTCGACCATCGCTCCAATGTCTCGGGCCACGGAACCGGATCTCGCGCGCGTGGCATGCTGCAGTTTTGCTGGCACACTTCGCATGCGTGCACTATACTGTCAATCTCTTTGTCAAGTCCGGGAAACCAGAAAAGTGCTCGAGCCAGATTTTTCATCGCTGTCATGCCTTGGTGCGTATCGTGCAAGAGCTGTAGCATTGATTTCTGAGCTGCGGCGGGTATCACGGCACGATGGCCCCAATAAACAATCCCGTGGCTGCACGTCAGCTCATCTTTCTTCTGGAACAACGGCTGCAATGCTTCTTGTGTTGACGGCAATTTCCTTGGCCAGCCTTCCCGAATGTAACGCATCACAGGATTGAGCATGCCATCACGTGCTGTCATTTCGGCCAAATTGCGTGACGACACGAGCCCGCTGTCTAAATGGTCTGCGAGCAGCACATACTCTCGTTCGTTTTTCAACATCGACTTCACTGTGTTGTCATCGTGTGGTATTTGCACGGGAAGACGGCTCAAAGCGTCAGCCACAATCACGTCCTTTCCCGGTTTGTACTGAATGGAGTACTTGTAGCCACCGAGTAAAAGAGCCCAGCGCTGTATTCTTGCTGCTGCCAAACGCGGTATTGGCTTATCAGGACTAAAAAGGCGCAGCAGCGGTTTATGATCCGTGATCAATGTAAATTTGTTGCCCAGCAAGTACTCGCGGAACTTCGTCACGCCGAATACCACCGCTAAAGCTTCGCGCTCAATCTGGGCATAATTTCGCTCGGCTGAAGATAGGGTGCGAGATCGAAACCCGATCGGTTTGTTTACCCCGTCCACTTTGTGATACAAGACTGCTCCGATCCCACACGAGGATGCGTCAGTTTCCAAGATAAGTGGTTTGGCTGGATCATAGTGGGTCAAAACCTGCACCCTTTTTATCAACCGTTTCACTGCTTCGAATGCCTCCTCTTGCTTAGCTTCCCATTGCCAAGGCGTGTTCT
The DNA here is from genome assembly GCF_013339695.2 of Rhipicephalus sanguineus. Lineage (NCBI taxonomy): Eukaryota > Metazoa > Arthropoda > Arachnida > Ixodida > Ixodidae > Rhipicephalus > Rhipicephalus sanguineus. The sequence goes on from NC_051178.1 coordinate 225,523,906, forward strand.
TTTTTAACAACTCGTATAACGGTGCAAGTATTGCAGCCAGGTTGCCCAGGAATGCATTGTAATACGTAACCACGCCTAGTAATGCGCGCAGTTCCGTCACACAAGTAGGTCGAGGCATTCGTAAGAGAGCCTCGATGTTTTCAGTCTTTGGCCTCAGGCCATTGGCGCTAATGCGATGACCCAGGAATTCCACCTCCGGCTGACGAAATCTGCATTTGAGCGGGTGCAGCTTAACACCGGCTTCCCGGAACCGCTGGAACACCTTCCGCAACGTGTCGCAATTTCCTCTTTTTTCGGCGACAACCACATCGTCCAGGTAGACTTGTACACCCGGTAGATTCTGCAGTATTGCTTCCATTCGCCTCTGAAAAACCGCCGGTGCTGATGCAACCCCAAACGGTAGCCGGTTAAAGCAATGCAACCCTTTTGGCGTGTTTACCACCAAGAGCTTCTTTGTCGCGTCATCTATTGGTAGCTGGTTGTACGCATCCTTCAAGTCTATTGTGCTGAAAACTTCCCCTCCGCTTAACTTTGCAAATATATCCCTTATCTTTGGCAGAGGATATTGCTCGGTGTGGCATGCTGTGTTTACTGTCGTTCTAAAATCGCCACACAAGCGGATGGAACCGTCCTTCTTGACAACAGGAACGAGTGGTGCCGCCCACTCGGCGCTAGCGACCTGTGTCAATATGCCCGTGTCAACCAATCTTGTGATTTCTTCATTTACAGGCTCTCGTAGCGCGTATGGCACCGAACGGGCCTTACAGAATCGCGGTACGGTTCCCTCGCGCAACTGTAAATGAACCGGGTGACCCTTAATTAATCCTAGCCCTGACGAAAACAGATCGGCATATTCCTCTTTCAGCGTAGCAGCAATGGAAATTTCGTCAGCAGTTGGTGGCTTACCGTCTTTGACGTCAACGTTGAGCACTGGCCCTCCGGTCAGCTGGAATGCTTGAATTATGTCCCGCCCACACAGGTTTGGGCCTGAGCAGCCGAGCACCACTAGCGTCGCGTTGACGGTTTTCCCATCGTAGGTGACCGGAACTTGCAGTTGTCCCTTCACTGGTAGTCTCCCGAGGAAGCAACTCAACTGTAACGATGACTTGTCGAGCCCGGGCCAACGGCGACGGTGCTGGGTATAAGTTGGCCATGTCACGATTGATACTGGTGATCCTGTGTCCACTTGCATCTTCACGGGCACCCCTTTCCACTGCAACGTTCGCCATAATGGCCCAACCGCTCCTGTCGACGGCTCACGGAGGTGTAGCAGGAACTGCCCGTAGTCCTCGCTGTCCGAGGATGGTTCCTCACAGTGAGCTACGTTTTCTTGGCGTGGCTTGGATTTGCACATTGAAGCCAGGTGTCCCCTCTTCCGACAACAAAAACACTCAGCGCGGCGGAACCTGCATTTGGTGGTCTTGTGCGAGTCGCTTCCGCAGCAAAGGCAGCCGGTCTGGTTCTCGTTGCTGGATTGTGTCATCCGCCTTGGCTGCGGCCTTCTGGAGAACTTCTGTCGCTCTTCCTTTGTTCCTACTGCATTAACGCCGTTGGTGATTGGTCCATCTCCCATCTGCTGTACGTTGCGTGCCGCCATCTCAGCCGCTAATGCCGCATCCTCTGCTTTCTGCAGTGTGAGCGTGGACCTAGCTAGCAGATTACGACGAACGCCAGCATCCCGCAGACCACAGACAAGCCTGTCACGCAGCATTCTATCAAGCGCCTCGCCAAAATTGCACCTTTGCGCCATCTTCCGTAACTCGACAATAAAATCGCTGGTCGACTCGTCAGCTTGCTGATTTCTGGTGAAAAAGCGATAAGACTCCGCTATCTCGTTGCCTTTCGGCGCAAAGTATTCAGCCAATTTTTCAACTGCTGCTCGTACGACAGATTCTGAATCTTCTCAGGCGCACAGCGGCCTGCCAGAAGGTCTACCGTCTTGGTACTCAGGGCGCTAACCAGTAGGGCCCGACGCTTCTTCGGATCGTCAATATTATGGGCTTCAAAGAAAGCTTCTAATCGCACCTGATATGCCTCCCACTTGTCGTCCCCTTCGTCAAAAATAGGTGGCCCGGCATGCGTCGCCATGCTGTTCCCTGGCCGTGGGGGTTAATCACCTCGTCGCCACTGAAGTAACAGGCGCGCGAGACAGGAATGAACACAGGTTTATTGCGTTAGTCGTTTAAGTAGGCAACTGCAATGTGACGTCATGTAACTCAGACATTCACGCATGCGCTCGTGGCGTTTGCTGACATCACATCAAGTAACATCCGCATTGTCAAATCCTAGAGGAGGAATATCGGGAGCTTCGTCAGAAAAATGAATCATTCCTGGCTTTGGGGAAACTGAGAAAATCTCTTCTGCAGCAACATTCTCCACGTCAATAACAGAGGGCTCATGGGGCACGTCATCGGGCCGTGGTAATAACGACTCAGCAACTTCCTTGCGCTTGCCCGACAACTCTGTAGACGGCTCTTGAAGCTGCGGAAGAGGCTCCAGTTTGTCGGGGAGCACGGCGATGGAAGCCGTAGGTTCTTTTGGTGCCTTCATTGGAAGCGTACCAAGCACGGCTGGAGTTTGCATCTGCTCGGGTCCAAGAGAAGGCGAATCTGGGGTCTGCGCCTCGAATTGCGCTGGATGTGTGGTCTCGGGCTTTCTTAGCGATGTCGTGGCGTCAGATGCCGGTGCAGAGACAGCGACCAGCACCGGAGTGCAACACCTGCATCCAACATCATGGCAGCCAGGGAACCTATCTGTGTCGGGGCTCGAGGGCATCGATGGGTCATCAAGGCGGTGCCCCACATGGGCTCGATCTCCGACGGAGGGCAGGTTGGGGGATGCCCGAGCTGCATCGTCGAGGTATTGTGGTTCGCAAATGCCATGCGGGGTAGAAACTCTGTCGGCAGGCACGACGTCGCAGGCATGAAAAAGGGGGCGAAAGAGACATGTCAACCTCTCACACCATTGAGACCAGGACTGCTGCTTGACGCCTTCGTAGGCATGCCATGCCTTGGCGGCATCGCGAAGGCGGTCGATGGCCACGAGCCATTTGTAATTTTCCGGCCAGGCATGGCGAGAGCCAAGCGCATTGATGGTAGCCACCCACGCATAAACGTCATCTTGGAAACCCCGGAACACCGGTAGTTCCCATGAAGCCACTGATGGTAATGTGGCTTGCGAAGACCCGCAAGTTCTCGCGGCGAGACGGTGTAGCTCCGTAGCTAGCAGGTATGTCGCGCGCATGGCGTCTGTGAGGTGGTCCAGCGAGGAGCTTGAAGAGCCAGAGGTGGTGTCCGCGGAGATTACGGGGGCCTCGGCACGCACGGCGGTGGTCGAGAACCCGGGATGAGATGCCATGCCGGCGAGTCGCTGCGACAGGCTCGCAGCGGTGCGGATGATCTCCGCTGCATCGTCGGGTGAACCGCCCGGAGAACCAGTGGCGGCGGCCGCGGAATATGTGGTCGTCGCAGCAATCAGCGCGGCGATGTCGTGAATCATGGAAGCGTGGTCGACGCGATGAATGTAAGCGCCGGTATACTGCCGTCGAGCCGCCGAGGAGGCCTGGACGCCTTCCCCGGACGGTGCTTGTAGCCCCGGCAGGTAAGTGGGTGCCGGGGAGGCTTGTACGCCGTCCCCGAACTGTCCTTCCTGCGGCGGCAGGTATGCGGTGTCCATGTCCTAGGAAGCGCGGACGGCGTTCCTTGACTGGCGAAAACGGACGAACAGAGGCGGCTTCTGCCCTAAGGCTTCGTTTCCGACGACTGCGCCATTGTCATGCAGAGAAACAAGAGACAACGCCCGTTCGCTGGGCCGGCTGTTCTTATTCTACTTCGTCGTTGTCTGCTTCCCGATAGCCCAGCTCGCGCCAGTGCCCGAGCGCCGATCTTGGATCCTTACAATATACATATATATATATATATATATATATATATATATATATATATATATATATATATATATATATATATATATATATATATATATATATATATATATATATATATATATATATGTTGCAAAGCCGCATATGTGTTATATAACAAGTTGTTTACGGTTGGGTAACGCTGCCAATGGCAACGTGGGTATTACCAACAACAGAAGCGGTAAGCTGATATGTAGTGCTTATACGTGTCCTGAGAACGCAAGCACGTTTCACGATCCCGTGTGCATGTGTGTAAGTTCTTGACAGTTCTTGAACAAGGCCATCATCACCGTGATCAGTGAGCACCAGCAGCTGGTCATGACTTGTTATCGGACCCGGTCGTGATCGTGGTGACGAGGGGTCCATGTGTAGTGAATTATGTGGTATAGGATAGCTGTTGGAATTCGTGGATGCCTCGGTCATTTCGCCGACAAATTGTCTGTCGACAGAGCCGGCGACATGCCGGAACCTGAAGCCACCCTCCGCGTTGGTGAGGTATAGGCCGTCGAGGCTGGTAGGCCTGGATAGTGCTACGTAGATCAACATCAGTGGATGGTGTTTGCCGCATTCGTAGACTGCCTGGGCGTATGTGGCCTACGTAGCCTAGTCTACAAAGCGGCTGTCAATCAATCTGGCATCATTCTCGGTCAGCATGAGGCCATCGCCCAGCCTCGTGAGAAATGAAGAGGGCACTGCGTCGTTCTGGTGGACGACATGCACCTTACGGTGCGGTGATGTGGATATCATATGTAACTTTCGTTAATGTATTCCTCCGAGGTCGAGTAATGCTTCAATATAGCTTGCTGAATAATAGAAATATAAACATAATGTTTATTAGACTGCTATAAAAGCGGAACCAACACTGGAACTACAAACGTTAATCTGATATGACGCCTGTATCTTACAAGTACACATCGTAGGAGTATCATGTAGTGTTTATTGCTTTCTTGTAAAATTAGATAGCCACCACCACAACCACAAATCACGTTGCACCGATTTACGCCTGCGTAGGCTGTTTTTCCAAACCAGTTTATAGACCTGGCGTGGCTCAGTGGTAGAATACCTGATTGCCACGCAGAACGCTTGGGTTCAATTCCTGCTGGGATCCCAATTTTCATTCTTTCCATTCGCTGAGTCAACGCTGCCGATGTTGGTTTTCCTTAACGCTCTAGCATTTAAATTACGAATGTCTGTTCTCGCCGTTCCTGGGTTGATATAAACTGTCAATCACCTGTGGCGTATACCCGTACACCGCGGCCCGTGGTAAACGGGTATGTGCCCCACGTGTCTAGCGGAAAGGGTTTGATGACGTACGCGACAGGATTTTAACGTTATTCATGCCATGACCCGGCAATCATATTCGTCAAATCCTCTTACCCTCCCATGCAAATTTTGGTCTACACCAAGTTAAGGAGGCGATCTTGAGAGCGCCCAGACGTAGGCGGCTGATTAGATAGATAGATAGATAGATAGATAGATAGATAGAGAGAAACGCTCGAAGTGCCAGAGGTTCGCTAAGAAATGCTTCGCATTTAAAAAAACTCGTTATTTCACTCTCCCACCACGCTTTATGACATATGTTAACGTGAGAAAGAGAGAGAGGGAGGGGAATTAACTTTAATGAGACCATGGGAAAATGGATCATGGGAGCGTTATGGGCTTCCTTGGCAACCAATAGAAGTGCACTTGCGTGGAACCCACTACGCTATAAATCATCATAATTTTTGTGAAGTAGGGAAGCAGCCACTGCAATTTTTCGTCATTCTGCGGAGAACCATGGTAACCGCTAAGCACCTCTAAGGCATTATGTGCACTTTGTTGATGCTGTTGCTGATGACGATGAAGAATCATGGCAGAGCCCTTTGTAATGGGTTGGAAGCATTCAACAACCCAATCGCCGCGCAATTCGCATTGCATGACGCACCTGGTTACAGAATTCGCATTGTGTGACGCCTGGTTGATGTTTTACTCTTTTACCACGATACATTACATATGTTAATGTGGTTCCTTCCCGACATGAAGCCTGTATGGGGTCTTTTTGCAAAGCAGTTTCAAGCACTACTAAAACGCGTAAAAGGCATGCCTGTGCGTCCGGGGGTAAAAACTTTCTTCTTTAAGCTTCATGCTGGGGTCTTGCCAGTTAAGACGTGGTTGTCTGAAAAGGGGTTGTTCGTTCCGTGGGGTGACCAGTGCTTTTTATGTCGCAAACCAGAAACCATTGAGCATGTCACTAAGAAAGACACTAAAGAAAGATTTCCCATTGGACGCACAGGACATAAGGTATCTGATGATTGAAAATGATGATGGATTTCCCTATGATATTACAATGTTATTGGCACTTTATAGCATTCGGAGGTCCCGAATGGCTGTACGTAACGCTGACGTTGATGCTCGGCGAGCCATAGAATACTTTTGTGAAACGCTGACTTCGTTTCTGGAATTGCAAAAAAATGCAAAAGGATGTACCCGATTGGGTACCTCGCATGCAATTACTGTTGCACATGAAACAATTCTAGACAGGACGTACTCTCTTCTCACTGTTGAAAACTGAAGCCCTGCAATAAAGACAAAGAAAAAAAAACGGGCACGGCTCTGAGGTTGAACACTGGGCTCCCACGCAGAGGGACCAGGTTCGAACCTCGCTCCATCCTGGAATTTTTTTCTGATTTCGTTTTTTTTTCCTATTTCGAGCTATAGTGGTTACGGACACCGGCGAGAGCGGCGGCGGCGGCAGACAACTACGGCGCCAAAAACGGCCCTTGTTGTGATCTCATAACAGCTGTCGCTGTAAGAAAATTAACACCGTCTCCCGCTCAAGCTAACCATCTCCCCGCTGCTTCGCATCCGCACATGGTTCCCTTTAGCGGGAGATGGTGTAACTTTTTTCCTAATGGGTAGAAGAGTACACCGACCTGGCGCGCGGTTTTTTCACGGGTACTCATCTCAAGTAGTGGCCTCATAAGGTTCTGTAAAGGCCTCTGGGCTCACCTCAACCCACCACAGCCTTGGCAAAACAGTCGAGCATCCACCGCTGCGGTGAGATGCAGAGAATTACTGCCGCCAGGTACCTACCGGTAAAATAGGCACAAGTGCATTTCCGGCCTGGTGATCGGCAGAACGAAGCGTGTAGTCGCTCGGAAAGGCACTCATCCTGCGGGAAATTGGCGCCATGGGACCGCCAGAGCTAAAAATAAGGTCAACCTCCTTTTCTTTGTGTGTGTGCGTGTGTATTGGCAGCATACTAATCTAGCTAACTGTTGGCAACATCCTAAATAGTGCAAAAGAAAAAAAAAGATTCCGCTGCCACCACGCCAATGCCAACTGTTTCATAATACATGGTGTTTCAAGAAACGTGTACGAAAATCCTCGAAAATAAGGAACATGCGATATTTGCTCGCTGCCTTCATATCGGCGGGAATCTTAAGATGATTAGAGGTACCTGCAAAGCTCTGGCTGTATCTGCCCCCTATAGTTAAATTCGGAAAAACGATCGAGAGGCTGTCACAGTTAACTTCTCGCATTTTCCCTTTTGTTGTTTTTATCTATCCATCTACATATCACCTAGAACTCGTCACTTGGCTTCGGCAGCCTTGCATGACTATTCCACGTCTGTATTGAAAAGTGGGCACCATAAGAGTAAAGAAAAAAGAAACCAAGCGAGCACGCCAATTCGGGGCGTGTTTCCCAATGCCCAAAAATAAATGTGAACATTCGAGGCGAGGAATATTGTAAGACCTGAAATAGTAAAAAACAGAAGGAAGCGGCCGAATTCACTCCAGCCCACTTCAAGTAGTTTTAACCTAAGTTTACTAGGAAGTTTCCGAAGCTTTCAAATAGTTGCATTTAACAATTCACGTCGCTGCCGTGCGCCGCGCAGAACCTTTCAACCATTTACATGTCTTTTGAAAACGTATAGTTGACAAAAGGGCATAGGAATCATATAGAAAGGAGGTTCTTGAGAAGACAGTGATTCACTATGGGAGTCGTTTCTCTTCATATTAATGTCCTTGAAAGACAATTAAGCCGCTGAAGTCTGTTTTTTTATTATTATTATTTCAAGTGAAGGCACGTTTAATGCTTTTTTTGTTGTTGTTGTTGTTGTTTTGTTTTTTTATGTCTCCACTGCAAGCACCGCATTAGCCGTGAGAGTGATTACTCGATTCAGCGAGTGCTATATGGTTCTGTATTCTGTACCTATATGAATTTGTGCATGACTTGAACTGTGTTTTCCGGGAAATACAGATGTAGGTGAAGTAACTGTAGAGTCGTTATGCCGAATGGGAACGAAGTTATTTGACAGTGACACAAAGCTGCTCGGGTGTGATTCGAGGACGTGAACAATCTCGGGTACTAAATGCGGTGCACGTGCGAGTAGCGTGAGTGGGACTGGCGAATTCACACCCATATAAAAGCGTTGCGCAAAATACGTTCTCTCTTCCTACCATTTTGCCTATGTAAATTTACAGTCACTAATGCAGAAACTTCGCAAGGTGACGAACAGATAATTCCCGCAAATCGTCTTCCTGACAAAGCGCAGCGCACGTGTAAACCTCCGGCAGTTAGAAGAACTGTTACATCATGAAAGTGCATGTATTAGCGAAACGTCGGGCGCAGCCCTCGACTTCAGTCTGCAGGACGTAAATAAAGTTTTTCCAATCCAATGCGATGAGATGATTAAAGAACAACCGCTTGTTCCTACTTAACAGATATTTTCATAACCTTGCATACCGCTGTTATTACGCTAAATTTGTTATACTACCTCGAAGGTCAGAATATGAACACACGGCCGAATGTTGTTGCCTGTCCCTTGGGAAATAAGTATGGGGCTGAGAGTTGAAAACATAGCAATGGGTGAGAAAACACTGCACATTTTAGCCATATAGATGCAGCAAATAGCGCTGAAAAGAGCAGCCGATTACATACTTTTAAATAGAGCTAATTTATTTGTTGATTGTTTCAAGCCACAAGGAACATCAGACTTAACCTGTTCATGGCAGACTTGAAACAGTGGAAGGCTCCGGAAATTTCACTTACCTAGGGTTCTTTAACGTACACCTGAGTCTAAGTACACAGGCCTTTATCATTTCGCTTCCACCGAAATTTGGCCGCTGCGGCCGGGATTCAATTCCACTACTTTCATGGCAGCACTCCAGCACTATAACCACTACATCACCGCGGCGGATCACTCGATCACTCTTAAATTTCCCTTGTTTTCTTCAACGTGACGGTGGTCATGTAAAGACTACATGGCAATAAACTCCACGACATCGTGGGGACGCGACATCATGACGAAATAGCAAAAACAAAATGTTAAACTTACGATATTAACAAGGTGTTGTCGGCAGCCCTGACTTTCGCAGTAACATCGCAAGTGTTTATAAACGTACACGCAGAATCAGACGTCGAAGACGCAATAATGGAAAGCAGGATGGGCAGCTAAGGCGGAACAAACACATTTACACTAAGAGAGATACTTGATCGAAAAAGAAAGGAAGAGAAACCGTAACCACGATTTCATTGCTGGCTGGTTCCCAAAAAGGCCGACCGCTTCTGAAATCTGCAACCCGCGTGAGACGTAAGCCCAGTCGCGCACGATTTCCAGTCTCCCTTGGGAACGCATTCTTGCTGGTCACCGCTCGCTATAAAGGGAGCAGCGAGAGGATCGGGTTGAATGGGCTGCCGCCAGTACGTGACCCAGAAGTAAAGTAGTGCGGGTGCAACCAGTCTAAGTAGGCTTTTATTGTCCCTTTCTTTCTGTTCTCTCTCTTGTTTAGATGAGGGTAGGAGGGGGATATTCACTGTTTTTAGGAACGAGAAAGAAAACTAAGCACTAAAGCCGTATTCGCACGAACGACTTGCGTCTAAGCAACCCGAGGTAGTAGCAGAAAGATCAAAGGAAAACAGAGGTAAAAAGTAAAAATAATCATCTGAGCAAGCACAAATTACTAACGGCCTTCCCCGAAAAACTGCAGTAACATGATCATTTACTCGGACAACTATTCCTTTAAGTTCTTTGACCACTATAACACGCCCGATGGGGTTCAGTGGTATCTATACTTTCATGAAGCAGGGCGGTTTGTGGTAGGTCAGGTCATGGTTAGATAACTGCTGTTTCTTTGCAGCAGGAAGCTTCGTCGGTGAGCACTGATTAAGGAAGACTAGGTTAGTGGATAAAATATGAGCTACTATTGCCGAAGCATGGAAGACTGGAACGTCTTTCCGGTTTCGGAAGGCGTGCGTTTCGTCTTGCTCGAAAGCTACTGCTTCCAGTTTTGAGCTGGCCAATTGACAATTTCGGCAAGGAAACTCCTATAATGAGACCATTTCGAGAGCTTGTGACAAAATTAATTCTCACACGCGTATAATTTGCCTTTGTATTGGCTACTCCTGTCATATTTCTGAAAAAAAAACAACGATATTTGAATGGGTAAGAGGGAGTGATCGACGGTACGGTTGGACCTTAGAATATTCAATTATTTAAAAAATGTGGGTTTTTACATGCGAAAATCACGATATGATTACCGGGTGTGCCGTAGTAAGGGACATCTTAGTAATTTTGTCCACATGGGCTTTTTGAACAAGTACCTTAATCGAAGTACACGAGTGTTTTTGCGTTTGGGCCCCATGCAAGGGCGGCCATCGCACGCTGAATTCGAACCCGCGTGCTCGAGCTAAGCCGCGCACCACTTTTAACCGCTAAGGTTATGATTTGGCCTTGACCGAGCTCGTAAGCCTGCCTAGGCAGCCCTGTTTTATGGTGGGTATCCACGCCACCAAGTTATTAGTCTTCGAGCTGTGTAACATATGCAAGAGGTCGAATTCACTATCAACTGACACTAAACCGTGTACATCGTCGCGTTTCCTCGAAGCCACTGACTGAGATAAAGAAGAAGTTCAAATCGCAAGGAATGCTAACATCGTGTTTGCTCGGCGAAGCCTTAGCGTGGACATCCAACAAGAAGACAGCGAATAGAGCCCCCTATAGGTTCATCGATCGTCTATAGCAAAGTATTCCTTCGGTATACTTTTCCAGCTCATTAGCAAAACCCACGCAGCATTTACGCTTCGTTCATCTTTCCCACACTTGTTGCTCTGGTTCTTTGCTTTCTAATCTTTTGATTACTTGCTTACTGGCCTTTCCAACTTCTCTATTTTTTTCTTCTCTCCAAGCTCTCGTCGCTTGCTGTGTGAGCGAAGAAGCGAGTCGTAAGCCTCCTTCCGCAATGGTCGCCGGATGATTGACTTTCGGTTGCCCGAGATGATTCCCCGTGGTGCCAGCGAACTGCCTAGTCGTAGTAAAAGCAACGACGAGCGTGGTGACGTAGAAGACGGTGGCCACAATTCGATCTGCCGCATTCCCCGAGCGTGGTCAACCTTGCTTACATGGTGCCGCCACGAAAGTGATGTTTGCAGTGGCGCCAGTCGCGACCTCGCTAATTGCTTTACGCCCTCTGCGTCTGGGGTCCAAGGACTCCTCTTGCGCTGTCGCTGCACTGGAAGCCCGCAGCCGCGTTCATGCGGTCTCCAGCTGGACATGATTAAATATCAGTCTTATTTGAGGCGAATGCGTACTCACTATCTATACTGTCCCTCCTCTACACTCATATTCAGGTCCTGGTTAAACGCTAGCTATATCCACGCAACCAGACGAAAAATGTCCGGTTTCCTGGCTATATCTAGCACTTTAAGCGGGACCTGATGAACAGTGTACTTTGTCATATCCCATCTGACGAACGAGTAGCGCTTTCTTCGCGGAGCCGTCTCCTTACACCGCCGTGCGCAATAGGCCAGAAGTAATTCCACAGTCATTGAAATTTTAGTCACTTAATTTTATCTCTATTTTCATATCCTCTTTCTTGTTTCTTACCGTTTTTTTTTGCAATGATTGAGTAGTGATTTTATCGACAGCGAAAAAAATGTTGCAGTGGCTTAGGTCGGCTATGCCAGCATAACGTAGCATTAGCAAAGGTTCAGCTAATTATTCTTAGCTTTCCTGATTTTCTAGGATTAGCTTGATTATCATGCTTACTGCTGCTCCAATGACACACACACGGTATACGTATTGTGTGGCACATGTATATTTATTTTGCCAGGCAACTACTTCGGGATCCGATGAGTTAAGCTTCTCCGCTCTTCTGCGCAGTTGAGCAGCATTTGCGCTCTCCATCTCCATGGCCATACCACACTGGCAAACGCTAGTCAGAGGCGCTATCAAGCGGCTCCAGCGCAGTGTCAGACGGCGACAGCACAGCGAAGGCGAATAGATGCGCGCGCGCCGGCGCCAATACGCCTGCCAAGGCTACGACGTCACTCCTCTGGAAAGCGCAGACCCGCGGCGGCGTGTCGCGCGTGGCGGCGGCGGATTGCGCGGGAGCTGCCGGCTCCGGTGCGTGACATCACTGATCCTAGCGCATGCGCAGCACGGCTCTTGAGGATCCACGCGAAACTGGCTCGGCTAGGCCAGTGTAGCTAACGCTACAAAATGTGAAATAATTGTGGAACGGGCAATTATTGATATTCAACCTAGTACGTAAAACAACGACCTGACTTCTGATTAATGAGTTTCAATACGCAGTGCTTGCACTTTTTTGCATGAAATCATGAAATGCAACCTTGAGATTACGACATCTCGATTGTTTCTTTTTTTGAGTAACTTACGTGGAATACCATGGAGTGCCCTCTGCTCTGCAGGAAGATTTTACCCTTAAAATCTAATATCATCCTTCTTTTTTTATTTGGCACTTAATCTCGCTGCTCATCTGTCATATTATTACGAGTTCGCCAAAATCATGCGGTATCGGTAACTTGCAGAGTAGTAGTTTGACTGCTGTACATTGATTTCATCTCGTTGTCGAAGGGGGGGTTCTAATTGTTAATTTCTTCCAAGGAAATGTGATGAGATCAAGTCTGGCTTGTTCGATTCTACTAGTCTGGGACACTGAAACTGTGCTGACCTACAAATATCGCCCAAAATTCCGCCGTAGAACTTTCGCCTGGGCTCACATTTTATCCACCTCGTTTTCTTCTGTGTCATGGTGCTTACTGCGCTCAACATGCCTCAGCTAGTTCTATTTTTTTTTTAACTTATGCTCTCTGACGTCAAGGCCAGTTCACAGGTTCGAGATTTGTCGCAAACTTATTAACAAGAGACGCCTGGGATGTCGCACACAGAGTTCTTGATATCATAAACTTGAGCCTCGACATTTCTAGGCTGTATGTTCTTTATGCTACATTCGGTCTTTTCTCTGCGCAGTAATTTATTTTGAATAAATTACTACCCGTGTTCTCTGACCCAACGGAGAGTTCGCACTGCGTACGCTTGCCACTAGAGATTGCGTTTGTTCTTTACTTCAGTCTGCTGCTCTGAGCCTGGCAGAAATCTTTGTAAATTAAAATCCACATTTACACTATTATTTTCTTGTGAGCACACTCCTTAGTTTACCACTAACACTACAAACGCCAAGATGTTTGATTTCTGACAATGTGCAAAAGATGAAGCTATCAAATCTCTTCGTTTCCTGATTGATTTCGATGCATTTGGTAACCTTTCACTTCATCTCCCAGGTGCATTGCTTTACCTTTAGGCTCTGGCTACACAAATGCTATTCTGCATAAAATAAAAGCATTCATATTCGTCATATTGATGTCTTTTTTCGCTCTTTTTGCGTACAACAGCCGTTACATCCATCAAACATCTTGCGCACTATTATTAAAGCCAACTGGAAATAACTTACGTCCCCCGCCGTCAAACCGGCAACAAAGCTGTAACAGGAACTGCAACAGCTACAAATGACGTCAGGAACTAGACGTGGAGCAGGTGCAATTCGTTCCTAGGCTAATTACATTCGTGGCGGCGCAAACCATTCCTCGCAGCATGATGCTATAGAGTATAGCGGTGACAGCTTAGAGGTAGCACGTTCGTTTTCCGCTTTTGCGAAGTGTGTAAACTGTACCAGGTAAATATTCACGATTTCCGGCTTTCTAGTTGTGTGCTCTCAACAGCTTGCGCTGTCTCCGGTCCGGGTAGGCCTGTCTCGTGCACATCGCGGGAATAACAGCGGAAATGAGAGAGAGAGAGAGAGAGAGAGAGGGGGAAACAGGAAAGCTTGTGTGCAATTCGGGGCGCGTTGCGCATGCATGGCACCCCTGCCTGGTGAGTTCCGTTGTTTGCCTACGCGAGACGCCCGTGTATCCGTCCGTAGGGAGAAGAACCGTGCTGTGCACAAATGAATGCGGCATTTGCCTCGCGACAAGTTTCCTCGACGGTCTGTGCTTGGCCTCCTGGAACGGTATTGAAGATGGAAAAAGGGATTATTACGCAGAAGGGAGGCCAATGCGAAGCCCCCGCAAAGTGGGAAACTAAACCTCTGCTTGCCAACCTCAATATAAAATTAATCTCCTCTGGGCACCATTTATTACCGCGTTTACGCGAATGCAGGAAAACTCCTTCGTTTTGTTCTCGATCAACAATGCAGGAAAAGACCTTTAGACACACTTCACTCTCGGTAAATGTGAATGTCAGGCGCCGCCGTTTTTTCTTTAGGCGCGAACAAACTACGACTCACCGGCGAACTTCATTCATTAGTAGTGTAGTGTGCACGTACTTCACAGGAGTACGGCCACTAGCGTGGGTTCGGACTTAGCGAGCCACAGGGCCGCGTTTGCCGTCGCCTCGCGTGAACTAGCGCGCCACTGCACACGTACGTTCGAGCGCAAAGGCGCCGAGCGCAACGCGGCAAGTACACAGTACTGCTCTCGAGATCCGCAACAGTTTATTGCCTGCGGCAACACCACAAAACGCCGTACAACGCCCGCTCCCAAAGGCGGCGGGAGAAGCAAACAGGCTTCACCACGCCACGGGCGAAAATACAACACAAATGGTGCCGCTAGCACGTCTCCGCGGGCAACGGGCTCACGGCGACACGCCGCTGAGAGAAAACGGGTCTCTCGCGACTATGCTGCGTACTCTTACGATCTGTGACCACAGGGCCCGATCGCTCGAGTGAGGGCAACCTCCGCTCGCGTTGGCTTCGATAAGTACGGTTCGGCGTAGTATGACCACGCGCGAATGCACCGCACCGCTCTTCAGCCTAGCGTTCGGAAAAGGACAACGTAAGGTAAGCGCTCGCCGCTGGCGCAAGGCACCGTTAGCGAGTTCCGTCCGAGCGAGCCCAAACGAGGAGCCGACGGACGGGAGAGAAATGCGGGACGACACACGAGGGTCCAGAG